>NC_133661.1:219376879-219676879 GCF_037893015.1 Macrotis lagotis
TACCCATCTACCTGTCTGAGAACATGACATCCAGAACCTGTCTCATATGCAGTGAAGAACAACAGGACTTCATCCTGGTATAAATTAAAATGAATAATTATATTATTGAAAATTGACAAAACTAAATAAATATAAAAGAAATAAATTTCCAAATGATACTTCATAATTTTGTAGCAACTATAATTTTATAGTTGAAATAGTAGCTAAAGTTTTAAAATAGGCACTAGGACTTTGGGACAACTTGCATAAGGAAGGAATAAAACATCAGTAATTAAACACCTAATATGTAGCAGACATGCAACTAAAATAAAATAGAAAAAAAAGAGAAAATTAAAAATTCCCAATTAAATACAAAATTAGAAAATTCTGAAAATCAAAGGAGTGACTAATTGCATTGAAAGTTAAAAATAGGCTAATGAGTAAAACTAAGCTATAATTAAAAAATTAAATTAAATTATCAGTATCAAAAATGAAAAAAAGTGAATTCACCACCATTGCAGAATTAATTAAAGCAATAATTAGGAGCTATTCTGTGCAACCGTATTCCAATATATCTGCTTATCTAAGAGAAATGAATGAATATCTGAAAAATATAAATTGCTAGAATTAGAAGAGAAAATAACATAAATAGCATCATTTTAGAAAAAAGAAATGAAATATTAGCAAAAATATAAAAGTAACTTAACACCAAGATAATACACTATGACTAGGCAGGATTTATACCAGAAGACAAGACTGGTTCAATATTAGGAAAACTATCAGCATAATTGACCATATCAGAAACAAAACCAGCACAAATCATATGATTACTTCAATAGAAAAATCTTTTGCCAAAATACAGCACTTGTTCCTTTAAAAACACTAGAGGGTATAGGAATAAATAGGGCTTGCCTTAAAAAGATAAGTAGAATCTATCTAAATTTTTAGCAAGCAGTATATGTACTGGGGCTAAGGTAGAATCTATACCAAATAAGGTCAGGTTTGAAACAAGGATCTTTATTATCACCAATATTATGCAATAGCCTTAGCAATAAGAGAAGAAAAAAGGAAGTTGAAGGAATTATAATGGGCATTATGAAAACAAACTATCATTCTTTGCAGATAACATGATGGTTTACTTAGAGAATCCTAGAAAGTCAAGTTAAAAATCTACTCAAAATAATGAATAACTTTCACAAAGTTGTGGGATATAAAATAAACTGACATATATCATCAGCATTAATATGTATTATCCACAAAGTCCAGCAGGATATAGAAAGAGAAATTTACTTTAAAATACTGTAGACAATATAAAATATTTAATAATCTCCCTGCCAAGTCAGTCCCAGAAACTATATGAATACAAATACAAAACACTTTTTACACAAATAGTCAGATCTAAAAAAATTGATAAAATATCTGTTCCTCATGGGTTGGTTGAATATAATAGAAATAATAATAGAATAGAATATATAATAGAAATAATAATTTTATCAAAATTAATTTACTTATTCAGTACCATATCAAACTACCCAAAAATTATTTTAAAGAGAAAAATAATAATAATGAAAATTTATAGAAGATCAAAAGATCAAGAATATCAAGGAAACAAATTAAAATTTAAAAAAAGAAGGAGGCCTATGCAGGCCAGATCGAAAATCTTATTTTATAAAGATGCAAAATCTAAGAAACAGAACAGTGGATCTGTTTAATAAATACAATATACAAGACTCAGTGGTGATGAGCATAGTATTCTAACTGTTTGATAAACCCTAAGACTCAGTGTCTGGGATAAGAATTTTCTATTGGTCAAAAACTACTGGGACAAATGAAAAATAGTATGACAGAAACTAGGTATAGATTAGCCTTTCACATTGTGTACCAAAACAGAGTTTATTGGGGTAAATGATTTAGGCATAAATGATGATACAATAATCAAATTAGGAAAATACAGAATAGTTTATCTGTAAGATCTATGAAAAAGAAAAGAATTAAAAAAAAACAAGAGAGAGAATATTATCAAATGCAAAATGAATAATTTTGATTACAATAATTTTTAAGTTACAAAAATAAAACCAATGCAAGCAAGATTAGAAGAAAAGCAGAAAGTTGGAAAAGAATTTTAATACTGTTTCTGATAATTCCTGAAATATATAGAGAAATTGAGTCAAATTTATTAGACTATGTCATGACCCAAGTGATAAATGATAAACATATATAAACAAGCAATTAACAATTGAAGAATTTAAAGTTATCTATAATCACATGAAAAAAAGTTCTAAATCCCTAGAGAAATGCAAATTAAAACAACTTTGAAGTAGCACCACACACCTATCAGAGTAACTAATAAGACTGAAAAGTAAAATAATGAATGCTGGGTAAGATGTGGGAAAATAGAAACATTGTTGGGTTGTGAAATGATTCAACCAATTTGGAGAGCAATTTGTAACTATGCCCAAAGCACAATCAAACCATGTATACCCTTTGATTCAGCGATACCACTACTAGCTCTTTATTCCAAAGAGATCATAAAAAGGGTGGAGGACCGACATGTTAAAAACATTAAGCCAAATCTTTTTCTGTGGTGGCAAAGAATTTGAAATTGAGGGGATGCTCATCAATTGGAGGAATAACTGAATAAGTGGTGGAATGTGATTGTGATGAAATATTATTATTCTATAAGAAATTATGAACTGGTAGATTTCAGAAAATCCTGAAAAGACTTACATGAACTGATGATGAACCAGGAGAACATTGTACATAGTAACAGCAACACTGCACTATGACCAACTTCTCAACAATAAAATGATCCAAGACAATTCTAAAAGTTTCATGATAAAAATGAAAATGCTATCTATGTCCAGAAAAAAAGCTCTAGAGTCTGAATGCAGATCAAAGCATACTATTTTAATTTTGGTTTTTTTCCTTTTTTGTGATTTTTCCCTTTTGTTCTAATTTTTCTTTGGCAAAATTAATGATATGTAAATATGCTTAACATGGTTATACATGTATAACCTATAACAAATTTTTGTCTTGAGGAGGGAAGAGAGGGGTGGAAGAAAAATTGGGAACTCAAAATATTACAAAATGAGTTGTTCAAACTATCTTAGCATATAGCTGATAAAAATACTATTAAGTGAAGATAAATCTTCAGTGCTTCACTAGGACAAATGCAAATTCAGCCTGACATTTAAAGAATTCCAAAATCTAACTCAAATCTACTTTTTGAGATTTATTTGATATTATTCTCTTTCATCCATGATATGTTTCAGGCAAGTGGCCTGGTAGCTCTTTCCTATCTTTGCATAAACATATACCTGCAATGCACTCTCTCTTTACTACTACTTTGATTCTCACTTCAAGATTTAGGTCAACAACTACCAAGAATAAATAAGCCTGGCTCCTCGAAATAAAGCTTTCTCTTTCCTAAAGTGATCTTGCTTTTACAAATATGCATATATTCTTTTATGCACATGTAAAATATGCATGTGTATATGTGTATATATACATATCACACACATATATGTATATATTATATATGTATACACACACATACATACATTCTTCCTTCCACAAATATAATGCAAACTTCTTTTTGGTTTTTGTGTTTCCAATAACCAAAATGAGGTTCTCTACCATAGCAAGCATTTTTGGTTTTGGTTTTGGTTTTTTTAATTTGTTTATTTTTTTCATCCATAAGCACATGCATATTTCCAAGTTACAAAATTTTCCTCCACCCGCCCTTTCCTCCCCCCTCCCCTCATCAGGGAACAGTCAGGTTAGCATTTTACATACATATTTTGTTAAACATGTTTACAAATTAGTAATTTTGGGCATGAGGAATTAGGATTAAGGGAAGGAGATACATAAGAGATAATTTTTATAAAGTGTTCATCAGATTCAGAAGGATTTTTTTCCCGTGTGTTTTCTTTTGTTTTGTTTCCTCTGATCTAGGATAATAACCATAACCAGTCAAATACAGTTGTCCTAGCTCTCTGGACTGTGGAGAGGAGCTGCTTCCATCAAGGTTGTTCCTCTCATAAAGTTGTTGTTGATATGTACATTGTTCCCTTGGTCCTACTTCCTTCCTTCAGCATAAGATCCCATAAGTCATTCCATGCTTCTCTAGAATCTGACCCATTATGGTTTCTTATAGAACCATAGTATTCTATAGTATTCATGTACCATAATGTGGTTAGCCATTTCCCAACTGATGAGCATCCCTTCAATTTCCAATTCTTTGCATCTACAAAAAGAGCTGCTATGAATATTTTTGGAACTTATAGGACTTTTTCAGTTTTTCATACTTTCTTCTGGATATAGACTTTGAATTGGAATTGCTGGGTGAAAGAGTATGAACAGTTTTATTGGGCATAGTTCCATATTGCTCTCCATAATGGTTGGATCTGTTCACAACTCCACCAGCAATGCATCAATGTCCCAATCCTCCCACAACCTCTCCAACATTGTTCATTTTTCCCTTTTCCTCATCTTTGCCAATCTAATAGGTGTGAAATGATTTCTCATTGTTGTTTTAATTTGCATCTCTCTAATCAATAATGATTTGAAGCATTTTTATATATGATTATACACAGCTTTAATTTCTTCATTTGAAAACTGTTCATACCCTTTGACCATTTTAACAGTTGGAGAACCATGTAAGAATTTAATACAGCAAATATTTGTTGAATTAGGAATGAGGATGAGAACAGACCTATGATTTACTTGATATCTTGACCTTCCAGTGAGGAAATTCCCTCTATTACTAAAGAAAAGATATTTATTCTGTAAAATGTAATCTTATGACATTGCTGGGGACACTGGGAGCTTAAGTGTCTTACTTAGGCCCATGAAGTCAGTCTACATCTGAGTCAAAACTGGAATGTAGCACCTCTTTACCCTAAAGCATTCTCTGTTATCTTTGAATTGTTTGTCTCTATCCTTGAGGCAGCTAGTTGCCCCATGGATAAAGTAACCTGGAGTCAGGTTACTTTACTATTCTAAATTCAAATCTGGTTCAGACATCTCCTAGCTGTGTGGCCCTGGCCAAATTACATAACTTTGCTTGCTTCAATTTTCTCCTCATAAAATGAACTGGAAAAGGAAATGGCAAACTCCAAAAGGGGTCATGCAGAATCATATACAGAGTTCAGTGCAAATGAAATTAAAAATAATAGATCTTATGTTGAAGTTAGTTTTTTCTTCCTGCTATAATTTGATTGATTAATTCTGATTTTGTTTGAAAAGAAAATAAAAATTTGCTTTAATATTTTTCCTATATTTTTTTCACATAAATAATATAAATGAGGAATTTTTTTTTTGTACTAAGAGTCTAAATACAGACTTGGGCAGCTAGGAGGCACAGTGGACAGAGCATCAATCCTGGAGTCAGGAGGAGCTGAGTTCAAATTTGATCTCAAACACTCAACGGATATATACAGTGATCTTGAACAAGCCACTTGTCCCTGATTGCCTTACACCCAAGGACCATTTCCACTCATCCTGATACTTTTCTGACTGCTACAGCCAGATGTCTCTGGAGGAGAAAGTAAAATTGGTGATTTAGTAAAGTATCCACATTCATAAGCTTGTTATGGAATAATCTCCTTGATGTCATGGTCTTCTTTAAGAACGATGGACAAACATCATCACAGTTTTTTCTAGCTCATCACTAATGATTGCAATTAAAGATAAAGTCATATGATAGAGAAAATATAACAAGCCACTTAGAATAGTCTTGCTAAGTACATATGCAGGGACAGAAATATTACATAGTTGTTTGGGTTTTTTTAATTCACCTAAACACAATTCATATCTAACTTTCCTATCCATCTCTAACAGAGTCATTATTTTACAGAACCCCCTTTTTCAAGAAGATCCTTTCTACTTAGGGTTCTGCTAATATAAAGGACACTATATCGGGCATTCCATTAAGGTTCAAAGTTTGTAGGCAAAGGGTAATAGAAGTAAAATCAGTGGCATTAGAAAAGTGGGGGGAGAGTGAGTCTTAGAATTAGAGAAGCAAAAAGCATCTGACTACCATGCTTTATTGCTCAAATAATTTCCTATTTCTTTGTGTATAGTTACTTCAAGGTACATAAAATAATTTATAGGCTATCTATGTCCCTGATGAAACTGGATTTATCTAGAGTTCAATAAAAAGAAACTTCTTTTTTTTCTTGTGGAATGGAATGAACTACACTGAATAATGATATTGTTCCCATGTCTACAACTTTGCTATGAAAATGGATAGCCTAGTCTCATGAGATGAGATGGTTTTATGGTTTATCATCTGATGTAGTGTCAGTGGTGTCCTGAATGAGGGCATAATGTACTATCAGAAACATTGCTTCACTGCAAATAGAAAGTCAGAATTATGCTGAGAATCTACTCCCTTGACTCTTCAGATGCTTGCATTTCTGACTGGTGACTAATCATTTTAAGTACTTGAACTGGGAACTTAATTAATATTGTCCAATAATAAAGGCAAGACAAAGTCCAGGAATACTTATAGTTAGAATCTGAGAGTTAAAAGGACCCTCGAGGTCAACCAGCACCACCTCCCTCCAAATGTAGTACCTTTTTATACAGATGCAGATAGGAGCTCATCTAGTCTCTGCTTAAATATTTATAGAGATGGGGAACTCAATATCTATCAACCAGTAATATTTCAGATGTGTATACCTCTGAAATCTACACTTACATATACACTATTCAGGTATGTATTATTATTATTCTTGTGCAATGGTAACTATACTTCTATAGCCTAAAAAATTACATGAACCTTGCTCCAAATGGCTCATATTATTATTATCATATTGAACTTGTGATCAACAAAATTTCTATGCACCAAGATTATTAAGCAAGGTCTCTCCTATCTCCTTTTGGGTAATTGGTTTTTCTTTAACATTTCCCCTGCTAAATTCTTTCTCCTTAGTTTAGTACTGTCATTGTTTCTTTCTGAGGTCAAAAGAACATAGCTTTGCAACTATAAGGAACATTAGAAACCATTTAGTTCAACCCTCATAATATCAAAGAGGAAATTGAGAACAAAGGATATTGTCCAAAGTCTCACATAAAAGGAGTTGAATGAAAGAGATTGGTTGAAAGGTTCTCTTTCTCCAAATCCAACCCTTTCCATTACAATATATACCTTCAGTGAAGATCTTTTTCATTCCTTAACATCACCCTGGCCATTAAAGGGAATTACAGTGAGTTCTACCAGCTTTGTTATCATTTTCAGATTTCATTGATATGTCTTCTAATCTTAAAGGAAGTTGTTTATAAAGATAAACAGTATGCAGTACATCAATAAAGATTGAGTACAATTTTTAACTGGCAAAATGAGTGCCAGTTCATTGAACCAAATGGATTCTATCTGACCTATATTATCCTACCACATTTCTTTATTTTATCATAGAATTGAACATTTTCAAGTTAGAATGGACCTTGGAGTCATTATAGTCCAACTAAACCTGAAAATGTCCTTGAGAAGTAGGCAACTAACCTCCACTTGGACACCTCCTGTGCTAAACAGCACACTACTTCCCAAGGAAGCTGATTCTATTTTTAGATGGATCTAAGTCTTAGGAAGTTCTTCCTAACTTCAAACAAAAATCTGTCTCTCTTTATAAGCTATATTCCCTGTTTATTGTCTTTTCTCTCTGAGTTTAAGTAGAATGAGTCCAACCAACTATCTTCCAAAAGGATATTGTTCAATAAGTAATTATGTGATTTATTTTTAGATATTTAATAAGGATGTTTAGCAATCAGAGGTCCCTCTCGCTTATAGACTCTCCTTTCTGAAAAACACATTATGGTGTAGGTATTTTACAAACTGAAATATACTCTAAATTGTAATTCATGAGCACCTACTTTGTTTATTTTGATTTGTCAAAGGACAAACTTAGTTAAAAACAGAGGTAAGTGATGAAATAGTAAATTAATGAATTTAACTTAAAAATATTCCCTCCATAAACTTGGAGTTTACTTTCTCATTAATGTTTGCATCGATAAAAGTGAACATGCATGTGAGACATGGATATAATGTAAAATTAAAAACTGGGTGATTGTCAATGATTTTTTCTGCATCTTTTGTGATCTTCATGTAGTTAAGCTTTTTGGTAAGTGTGCCTATGGAAGCATCTATAATTGCTATACTTCTGGGACATAATTCCTCTCTCAGCACATTTTGGGTTGGTGAGGCCTGATGAAAATGTTTTAATAATCTATCTTGTTGATCATGCATTCCAGAAGTCTAACTTTATTTGATTCTTTGCTAAACATCAGATATATTATCCAAGATATAAGTTCATAACCTTTCTTTCTCCAGGAACTTTTTTGTTAATCTGATAAAGACTATGAACCCCTTCTCTAAATAATTATTTTAAATATATAAATTAAAATTCAAGGTGTTATAATGGACACTATATAAAAATAAGATTGCATATATATATATGTATATTTATATGTATACATATACATGAATGTATATGTGTATGTATTTTAATGAACTCACAATCTCCAAGTCAAGAACACCTGTCAAGATATTCCTTTGATCTCCTGCTTTAGTAATTCTACCCAAAATCAAAGTCAAATTTGCATTACTTTTATAAAACTCATGCTGGATCTTTGCGATTATTATTTTTTAAGTATTCACAAATTTTCTTTTCTATACTAGAATCTTCTAGAAATTGATGTCATTAGACTACAGTTTTTGGTATTCAGCCTATGTCTTCTTTTAAAATTGAGAAAGTATCCTGTCTTTATTTTCCTAATACTTCCTGCATTCTCTATAATTCCTCATATATTGATAGTAGTTCCAATGTCCATTGTGTAATTTATTTCATGTGTAAGGGTATCATTTGTCTGCAACAGAAGAAATTAACACTTATTTCTCACAGGTAGGGTGCTCTTATATGTTTTCCATCTTCCTTAGCTTACTTTCCCTTCAAACAAATTTAATCCATCTATTAAAATATAGGTGTCATTATACTTGATAGAGATGGAAGAAAAGAAAGGTCAAATATCCCTGTTTTCTCTCTGTCATCTGTTGTCATTACATTATCTGCTTCAAGAAGTTGGAACATCATTCCTTTTCTTCTCCTCTTAATGTGTGTGATAAGACCTTTTCAAAACAAAAAAAAGTAAAATTATCCATCTTATCATGAAAAATGGATGAGAATATCTCTTTCATATTGAAGAGTAAGAGAACAATGTGTATGTAACACTGCATATACTCTCAGATTTTGGTAATGTGTTGGTTACTTCTACTAAATTTTATTTTCTCCTTTGAATATTTATTTATACTTCATTACAAAAAACCCCAGCTCAATAGTGAGTTGACATTGAAAAGATATTTTTGGAAATGAAAGTGATATAACAAAAAGATGTCAATAAAATAAAATTTAAAAAATTTTCATTGCATTTAGAACTTTTGGAAGTACCAATTCAGTATGAGGTGTGTTTTGATATTATTAAAGATATCATTTACCCCTCTAGCTATCCTTACATTAAACCTTACATTTGTGATGATACTGTCTTTAAATTAAAAGTTCCATGAGAAAAAAGAAATGATGTATTTAATCTTTAAATTTTCTATGTGCTTGGCAAATTGCTTTGCTCATAGGAGATAGTCAATAAATGTTTAGCAATAGCCTTTGATTCAGCAATACCACTACTAGGTCTATACCCTGAAGACATTATGAAAAAGGGTAAAAATATCACTTGTACAAAAATATTCATAGCAGCTCTGTTTGTGGTGGCAAAGAATTTGAAATTAAATGAATGTCCTTCAGTTGGGGAATGGGTTACCAAACTATGGTATATGGAACACTATTGTTCTAGTACAAATCAGGAGGGATAAAAATTCAGAGACTCTTGCAAGTATTTGCAAGAACAGATGCTGAATGAGATGAGCAGAACCAGAAGAACATTGTACACACTAATAGCTACATGGGGGTGATGGTCAACCTTAATGGATTTGCTCATTCCATCAGTGAAATTATCAGGCAAAATTTTGGGGTGTCTGTTATGGAGAATACCATCTGTATCCAGAGAAAGAATTTTGGAGTTTGAACAAAGACCAAAGACTATTGCCTTTAATTAAAAAAAAAACCTGTTACCTTATGTAATTTTGCTATCTCTTATGCTTTATGTTTCTTCCTTAAGTATAAGATTTCTCTCTCATCACATTCAACATAGATGAATGTATACCAAGGATACAATGTAAAGACTAACAGACTAACTTCTGTGGGGGGTAGGGGGAGGGAAGCAAGATTAGGGGAAAAAATGTAAAATTCAAAATAAATAAAATCTTTAAAAATAAATAAATAAATGTTTGTCGAATAACTAATAAAAGAAAAAGATCATTGGAACAATGGCTTTAGACTGAAAGGAATACTTTACCCTGGAAATTTTTTCAATAAAATGGGATAGAATTCAGTTGTGGGGTTTCTGATACATAGTTTTGGGGCTGAACCTGTAGGATATATCATCAGTCAGCTCTCCTCTAAGACAAACTTTTTGTCCTGTTCCTGGACAGACATCAGTTATGGTCTACATATAGACACCAATGAGAGCACATTTATACTTCATAAACTCCTAACTCTCTTCCCAGGATATGACATTTGAAGTCTCATATGACAACAGGAGAAATGAAGGGAAAAAATTCAAATCACTACAACAGAGCCACTTTTTGTCAAATAATGAGTTTTAATTCCAAACCTGGATCTTTGGGTTTATCATATCCCAGACTAAGGTAATTTATCTTCCTCCTTCCTTCATTTCTTCATTCCTTCCTTTGTTCCTTCCTTCCTTCATTACTTCCCTCCCTCCCTCCCTCCCTCCCTCCCTCCTTCCTCCTTCCTTCCTTCCTTCTTCCTTCTCTCTCTCTCTCTCTCTCTCTCTCTCTCTCTCTCTCTCTCTCTCTCTCTCATTCTTTATTTTCTTCCTTTCTTTGCCTCTCTGAGATACTGAACTTTGGTAAATGAACAATTTGTTTTCTTTGCCAAAGATAAATTATTTTGATAACTATCAATTAATGATTCAGTTTGAAATCTTGTATGGCTAAATAATTTTCTTTTGTGAATTTTATTGATTTCCTTGATATCTTGAACTTTTGTTCTTTCAGATGAATTTTGTAAATATTTTTTTCTAGTTCCATAAAGTAAATTTTGATAGTCTTAATATTGCAGTGAATAAAAAGATTAATTTTGATAGAATTGTCACTATTATTATATTGACTTGACCTACCCATATTTTCCCAATAATTTAGATCTGACTTTATTCACTTGAAAAGTATTAAATAATTTTATTCATATAGCTCATGGGTTTATCTTGGCAAGAAGGCTCCCAAATATTTTATATTGTCTACATTTATTTTAAATGAAATTTATATCTTGGTGTTGTGCTTTGCTGGAAAGATATAAAAATGCTAAAGATAAATGTGCACTAATTTTACATCCTACAACTTAGCTAAACTTGCTATTTGTTTCAAATACTTTTTTGAGCTGATTCTATAAGATTCTATAAGTATAACATCATATGATTTGCAAGGAGGGATAATTTTATTTCCTTATTGCCTATTCTAATTCCTTTAATTTATTTTTCTTCTGTTGTTGCTATAGCTAATATTTCTAGTACAACAAAAAATAGTAGTGTTAATGGACATCCTTTCTTCACCTTAATTTTATTGAGAAAGCTTCTAACTTATCACCATTGAAGATAATGCTCACAGAGGATTTCAGATTAAATATTACTTATATTTTTTAAGCTGTGTTCCATTTATTCCTATGCTCTTTAGTGTTTTAATAGAAAAGAATGCTACATTTTTATCAAAGTTTTTTCTGAATTTAATTAAATAATCATATGATTTCTGTCAGTTTTATGATATGGTCAGTTATGATAGTTTTCCAAATATTGAACCAGCTCTACAATCCTGGTGTAAATTCCAGTGGTTAGTGTATGATCCTTGTGTTATATTGCTATAATCTCTTTGGTAGTATTTTATTTTAAAATTTTGTATTAATATTCATTAGGGAAGGTGATCTATAATTTTCTTTCTTTCTTCTGGTTCTTCCTGATTTGGATATATGTACCATAAAAGTAATTTGGTAGGCTTTGTTCACCTATTTTCCCAAACAGTTTATATAGTATTAGGATTAATTGTTCTTTAAATGTTTGGTAGAAGGACAGATAGGTGATACAATGGATAGAGTACCATCCCTGGAGCCAGGAAGGCCTGAATTCAAATATGGCCTCAGATTTAATAATTGCCTAGCTGTGTGACCTTAGGCAAGTCACTTAAAACCCATTTCCTTAAATAAAAATTAGAAAAAAAATTTAAAAAATTAAATGTTTGCTAGAATTCATTTACAAATCCATCTGTTCCTGGGGATTTTTTTCTTAAGAAGTTCATTAATGAACTTCCGGCCAAGATGGTGGAGAGAAGACAGGCACAGTTCTAAAATCTCCTGATCTTTCCCCATCTATGATATAAAACAAACCTCTTAACAGAAATCTGATCCACAAAACGCAGAAAGAAAAGCCAGGAGAAAACAACTACCTCAGGATTTGTTTTCCTTGGTCCTGGGTGAGTCCAGCACAGAGGGCAGATCAGCCTTGATCAGCCTGATTAACTGCTGGGTTGGAGCCCCAGGAGCCTGAGGCCCTAAGAGGCAGACCTGCTTGATCAGTGGGGCTAAAGCTTGGTCAACCATGGGAGCATGGGTCAACTAGAGAGCAGAGACATAGGGATTGGCACTGACCCTTGGGAACTTGCTGACAGGACTGGGGGGAGAGTTCTGGTGCAGGAGAGCTGTGGACATCATCCCTGGGCTCCTCTGGTCTTAGGAACTCAGAGTCTACATCAACATTGTGACAGAGGCCTCTTCCCAGAACAAACACAATTACATTCTACTTCTGCCCCAGCACAGGTGTGTGAACAGAAGAACCAACTCAGCTGACAATAAGGAGAAGAATGACATCACCCCAGGGTAGAGTCCACCATTGATTGAAGACAAAAGTATTTAACAGCTTCAATCAGGACCTCCAGGCTGAGGGAGTAGGTCTCAATCAAGGTCAGACACTCCAAAGAAAGAAGCCAGCATCTCCTACTGGCCATCTGGAGGTATTGCAATGCAGTGAGCAAAGCCTCTAGGAATCCCAACACCAAACCTCTGTGAACCAGCCCCTCCCCAACTCAAGGTCTTAGTTGAATGAAGAAAGGTCAGCAGAAAGGTGGATCCATAGAAAAATTCTTGGAAGGAAAACACCCTAACTCAGAGAGACCTAGAACCTCTGAGGAGAATATGATCTGGTCTCCAGCACTGAAAGATTTCCTTGAAGAAATAAGGAAGGAATTTAAAAATCAATTGAAAAATTTGGGAAAAGAAACCCAAGAGAAGATTAACACCTTGCAACAAGAAAACAAAACATTGGAAAATACAATTGGACAAATACAGAATGAGAATAATTCTTTCAGATCCTCAATTGGACAAATACAAAATGAGAATAATACTCTCGGATCCTCAATTGGGCAAATTCAAAAAGAAAATAATTCTCTCAAAACCTCAATTGGTCAAATGCAAAAAAGAAAATAATTCTCTCAAAACCTCAATTGGTCAGATGGAAAGCTCTTTCAAAAGTAGAACTGATCAATTGGAAAAGGAGTGGCAAAAGGTAAGTGAAGAAAACTCCTCTCTAAAAAAAAAAAGAATAAAGTTCGTGGAAACTAATGACTTCATGAGACAGCAAGAGCCTGTTAAACAAAACCAAAAACAAAATTCAAAATACAAGAAAATGTAAAATACCTCATCAGCAAAACCACTGACATCTAGAATAAATCAAGGAGGGGCAACCTGAGAGTTATTGGACTTCCTGAAAACATTGAAGAGGAAAAAAAGCCTGGACTAAATATTATAGGATCTAGTGATGGAAAATTGCCCTGATATCGTGGAACCAGAGGGCAAAGTAGTTATTGAAAAATACATCGATCCCCCCCCCAAAGAGATCCTAAAATGAAAACACCAAGGCATGTTGTGACCAAATTACAGAACTTTCAGATAAAGAGAAAATCCAAGCAGTCAGAAAGAAACAATTTAAATACCAAGGAGCCACAGTAAGGATTATTCAGGACCTGGCTGCATCAACATAAAGGGATAGAAGGGCATGGAATGAGATATTCTGAACAGCAAGAGAACTTGGAATGCAGCCAAGAATCCACTATCCAGAAAAACTGAGTCTTCTCTTGCAGGGGGAAAAAGATGGTCATTTAAGGAAATGGGAGACTTCTAACAATTCCTGATGAAAAGACCAGAGCTAAATAGAAAATTTAGACATCAAACAGGAGGTTGAAGAGACACATGAAAAGGTAAAAAAAAATCAAAAATGTAAAGAGAAAAAAAAAAGCTGCTATCCAATAAGATGAAACTGCCTATATCCCAGTATGGGAAAAAAGATTCTCATAGCTCTTCAGAATTGTAACTCTATCAGAGAGAATATACTTAGCCAGAAGTGATGGGCACTCATAAATTATCCATGAGAATGCTATCCAATAGGAACAAACTGGCTATATCCCTATTTGGGAGAAAGACTCTAATAACTCCTGAGAACTGTAACTCTATTAGAGAGAATATAGTTAACCAGAAGTAATAGATACTCATGACTTTCTGCGGCTCAGATAAAATGATTTAAAAACACCTCCTCCATAAAAATGGGGGAGATGGGAGGAGGTAAATCTCATTACATTAAGAGGTACAAAATACTTATGGTAATAGAGGGGAAGAAGGGAGAAGATGAGAAACACCTGAATCTTCTTCTCATCAGACTTGGCTTAAAGTTAATTTACATACATACTCAATTAACTTAAAAAACATCTAACCTTTCAGGTATTAAAAGGGGAAAGGGGGAGGGGGCAGAGAAAGGGAAGGAGAGAAAAAAGGGGAACAGAAGGAAGGAAAGAAAAAAGGGAAATAGGAAAAGGGGAAAGAAAGGGGAGGGGCTAGATATAGGAGGGCAAACACACTGAAGGGAGTGGTATTCAGAAACAAAATACTGGGGAATATAGATAAGGGAGGAAAGGGGAAAAAATATAAATGGGGGAAGATAGCACAGAGGGTAATAACGAGTTAGTAATTACTATTTTGAATGTGAATGGGATGAACCCCCCCCTTAAAACTTAATCAGATAGCAGAGTAGATTAAAAATCAGAATCCTACAATATGCTGCTTACAAGAAACTCATTTGAAGGAGAGAGATGCATATAGAGTAAAGGTAAAAGGTTGGAGCAAAATATATTTTGCTTCAGCTAAAGTGAAAAAAAAGCAGAGGAAGCAATCCTTATGTCAGACAAAGCAGCTGGAAAAATAGATAGCATTAAAAGAGACAAGGAAGGAAACTATATCTTCCTAAAAGGTACCATAGACAATAAAGTAATTTAAATACTGAATATATATATATATATATATATATATAATATATATATAATATGCACCCAATGTGATAGCATCCAAATTCTAAGAGGAGAAGCTGAAATAACTACAGGAAGACATAGACCTCAAAACTCTACTAGTAGGAGACCTCAACTTCCCACTCTCAGATCTAGATAAATCAAATCATAAAATAAATAAGAAGGAAGTTAAGGAGGTAAATAGATTGTTAGTAAAACTAGATATGATAGACTTATGGAGGAAATTGAATGGGGATAGAAAGGAATAGACCTTTTTCTCTGCAGTACATGGCACTTATACAAAAATTGATCATGTACTAGGGCATAAAAACCTAATGATTAGTTGAAGAAAGGCAGAAATACTAAATACATATTTCTCATATCATAATGCAATAAAAGTCATAAGCAATATTGAGTCAGGGAGATATAGACCTAGAACTAATTGGAAACTGAATAACCTCATTTTAAAGAATGAGTGGATCAAACAAAAAATAATAAAAAGAATTAATTATTTTTATCATAGATAATGACAATAATGAAACAACATACCAAAACCTATGGGATTCACTCAAAGCAGCTGTCAGGGGATATATTATCTCTCTTTAAATGCTTACATGAATAAATTAGAGAAAGAGGAAATTAATGAACTAAATATGCAACTAAAAAAATTAGAGAAAGAAAAAATTAAAAATCTCCAATTAAATACCAAATTAGAAATTCTAAAAATTAAATGAGAAATTAATAAAATTGAAAGCAAAAAGATTATTGAATTAATAAATAAAACCAAAAGTTGGTTTTATGAAATAACCAATAAAATTGATAAACCTCTGGTCAATTTGATTAAAAAAAAAGAAAGGAAACCAAATTGCTGGTGTCATAAATGAAAAAGGTGAACTCACCACCAATGAGGAGGAAATTAAAGTGATAATTCAGAATTATTTTGCCCAACTCTATGCCAATAAATTTGACAAGCTAAGTGAAATGAATGAATATTTACAAAAAATATACGTTGCCCAGGTTAAATGAAGAAGAGATCAAATACCTAAACAACTATATTTCAGGAAAAAGAATTTCAACAAGCCATCATTGAAATCCCTAAAAAAAAGTATCTCCAGGGCCTGATGGATTCACAAGTGAATTCTACCAAATAATTAAGGAACAATTCTTTACAAACTCTTCGGAAAAATAGGGGAAGACAGAACTCTGCCTAACTCTTTCTATGAAACCAATATGGTGCTGATATCTAAACCAGGAAGAGGTAAATAAAATCTTAGCAAAACAATTGCAACAGGTTATCACTACGATAATACATTTTGACCAAGTAGAATTTATTCCAGGAATGCAGGGTTGGTTCAATATTAGGAAAACTGTTAGTATACTCAATTATATCAACAACAAACCTATCAGAAATTATATGATCATATCAATAGATGCTGAAAAAGCTTTTGACAAAATACAGCACCCATTCCTACAAAAAATACTAGAGTGTGTAGGAATAAATGGACTGTTTCTTAGAATAATAAGCAGTATCTATTTGAAACCATCAACAAGCATTATATTCAATGGTGAGGGGCTAGAGGCATTCCCAATAAGATCAGGGGTGAAACAGGGATGCCCATTATCACCACTACTATTCAATATTGTATTAAAAATGTTAGCTTCTTCAATTAGATAAGAAAAAGAAATTGAAGGAATTAGAACTGGGAAGGAAAGACAAAACTCTCACTCTTTGCAGGTGACATGATGGTATACCTAGATAATCACAAGAAATCATCCAAAAACTATTAGAAACAATTAGCAATTTTAGCAAAGGTGCAGGATATAAAATAAACCTTCACATAAATCCTCAACTTTTCTATATATAACTAACAAGATACAGTAGGAAGAGCTGGAAAGAGAAATCCCATTCAAAGTAAACTTAGACAATATAAAATACCTGGGAATCTATTTGCCAAGGCAGACTCAGAAACTTTTTGAAAACAATTACAAAATACTTCTCACACAAATTAAATCAGATTTAAATAACTGGGCAAACATCAACTGCTCATGGATAGGTAGCTCTAATATTATAAAAATGACAATTCTACCAAAACTAAACTACCTGTTTAGTGCCCTACCAATCAAAATTCCAAAAAATTACTTTAATGACTTAGAAAAAGTTGTAAGTAAATTCATATGGAGAAATAAAAAGAATTCCTAGGGATTCAATGAAAAAAGGTACAAAAGAAGGGGGCTTAGCCCCTACCTTATCTAAAATTATATTACAAAGCATCAGTCATCAAAACTATCTGGTACTGGCTAAGAGATAGAGTGATGTACCAGTGGAATAGACTACGTGCAATAGCAGGAAATGATTATAGTAATGTGCTGTTTGATAAACCCAAAGAGTCCAGCTATTGGGATAAAAAAAATCTCTCTTTGATTAAAAACTGCTGGGAAAATTGGAATTTAGTATGGAAGAAACTTATATTAGACCAACACCTCACACCCTATACCAAGATAAGATCCAAATGGATACAGGATTTAGACATAAAAAACAATACCATAAGCAAATTAGAAGATCGAGAACTAGTTTACCTGTCAGATCTATGGAAAAGGAAACAGTTTATGACTAAGGAAGAGATGAAGAACATCACTAAAAACAAACTAAATGATTTTTATTACATTAAATTTAAAAAGTTTTTGCACAGTCAAAACCACTGTAATCAAGATCAAAAGAAATGTAGTAAAGTGAGAAACAATCTTTACAACTTTGTATTTCTGCCAAAGACTCATTTCTAAAATATACAGAGAACTGAGTCATATTTTTTAAAAAAGCCATTGCCTAATTGAAAAATGGTCAAAGGATATGCAAAGGCAATTTACAGATGAGGAGATCAAAGCAATCCATAGTCATATGAAAAATTACTCTAGCTCATTACTTATTAGAGAAATGAAAACTGAAGCTTCTCTGAGGTACCACCACACATCTCTCAGACTGGCCAACATGACCAGAAAGGATAATGATCATTGTTGGAAGGGTTGTGGGAAATCTTGGACACTATTACATTGAGCTGTGAACTCATCCAACCTTTCTGGAGAGAAATTTGGAACTATACCCAAAGGGCAACGAAAATGTGCAATACCACTACTGGGTCTTTACCCTGAAGAGATGATGAAAAAGGGTAAAAACATCACTTATACAAAAATATTCATAACAACCCTGTTTGTGGTGGCAAAGAATTGGAAATCATGTAAATGTCCTTCAATTGGGGAATGGCTTAGCAAACTGTGGTATATGTATGTCATGGAACACTGTTCTATTAGAAAGCAGGAGGGATGGGAATTCAGGGAAGCCTGGAGGGATTTGCATGAACTGATGCTAAGTGAGATGAGCAGAACCAGAAAGACACTGCACACCCTAACAGCAACATGGGGGTGATGATCAACCTTGATGGACTCACTCATTCCATCAGTGCAACAATCAGGGACTATTTGGTGTTGTCTGCAATGGAGAATACCATCTGTATCCAGAGAAAGAACTGTGGAGTTTGAACAAAGACCAAGGACTATTACCTTAAATTTAGGGGGGGGGGGGGAACTTCTATCTTATTGTCTGATCTTGCTATCTCTTATACTTTATGTTTCTTCCTTAAGGATATGATTTCTCTCTCATCACCCTCAATTTGGATCAAGGTATACCATGGAAATAATGTAAAGACTGACAAATTGCTTTCTGTGGGGGGTGGGGGGAGGGAAGTAAGATTGGGGGAAAATTGTAAAACTCAAAATAGATAAAATCTTTAATTTAAAAAAAAAAGTTCATTAATGGCTTACTCAATTTCTGTTTCCAAGTCTGGGTTAAATATTATATTTCTTCTATTATTCTGGGTAATTTATATTTTGATGGATATATATTCATTTCATTTAGAATGATCAATTTATTGGCATAAAACTGAGCAAAATAGCTCCTAATAGTTGTTGTACTTTCATCTTTATTGGTGTTGAATTTGCCCATTTCATTTTGGATACTAGTAGTTTGACCTTCTTTCCTTTTTTAAATCAAATTAACCTTTGGTATATCAAATTTATTGAGGGTTTTTTCTCATTAAAAAGCTCTTAGTTTTATTTATTAATTCAATTATTTTCTTACTTAAAATTTTGTTAATCTCTCTCTTTTGATTTTTAGCTCTTCAATTTAGTATTTAATTGGAGATTTTTGATTTCTTCTTTTTTCTAGTTTTTTTTTTAGTTTCAGGCCCAGTTCATTGATCTGCCTATTTTTTCTTTTATTGATTTAAGCAATTAATAATATAAATCTTTCCTGTATCACATAAATTTTGCTATGTATTCTCACTGTTATTTTCTTCAATGAAATTTAGTGTTTTATGATTTATTCATTGACTCACTTCATTTTTTAGGATTAACTCATTTAATTTCCAATTAATTTTTAATTTCTCTTTCCATTGTCCATTATTGAATGCATTTTTTGTTCCCTTATGATCTGAAAAGGATATGTTTTTTATATTATATAAATATTTTATTTATTTTTCAAATTACATACAGTGGTATTTTCTACCAATCATTTTTTTTGGCAAGGTTTTGAGTTTTACAATTTTTCTCCCTCCCTCCCTTCCCTATTCCCTCTTCCCCAACAGAATGCAATCTGATATAGGCTTTACATTTGTAACCATAATAAACATAGATTGAAATTGGACATATTGTTAAAGAACAATCATATCCAAAAGGAAGAAAGAAAACATTAGAGTTAAGAAATGACATAATTTGTTACACAAAATACATAAGACATAAGATAACTTTTAAAAATTGAAGATAATAAACTTTGGTGTTCATTTAAACTCCACAGTCCCTTCTCTGGATATGGATGGCACTCTCCATCATAAGTCCCCTAAAATTGATAATGATTATTGTTCTGATGGAATGAACAATTCCATCATGATTGATTATATTATTGTTAGTGTGTATAATGTTGTTCTGGTTCTGTTCATTTCACTCAACATCAGTTCATGCAAGTCATTCCAGGTGTTCCTGAAATCCTATCCCTCCCTCATGATTTCTTATAAAACAATAGTGTTCCATCAAAGACATATATCATAATTTGTTCAGTCACTCTCCAATTAATGGACATACTCTCAATTTTCCATTCTTTGCCACTGCAAAGAGAGCTTCTATGAATATTTTTGTATATGTGGAATTTTTACCTTTTTTTCATAATCTCTTCAGGATATAGACCCAGTAGTAGTATTTTCTGGGTAAAAGGACATGCACATTTTTATTGCCCTTTGGTTATAATTCCAAATTGCTCTCCAGAAAGGTTGGATAAGTTCATGACTCCACCAACAGTGCATTAGTGTCCCAGATTTCCCAAATTCCCTCCAATATTGTTTATTTTCCTTTGGGGTCATATTGGTCAATCTGAGAGGTGGGAGGTACTCAGAGATGTTTTAATTTGCATTTCTCTAAAGAGTAATGATTTAGAGCAATTTTTTCATTATCACCATGTATAGCTTTGATTTCTTTGTCTGAAAATTGCCTTCACATATCCTTTGACCATTTGTCAATTGAGAAATGACTTGTTTTGGTTTTTTTTTTGTAATTTTGACTCAGTTCTTTATATATGTTGGAAATGGGTCCTTTATCAGAAATACTAGTTGTAAAAATTGTTTCCCAATTAACTAAATTCTTTTTTTATCTTGGTTGCAGTGGTTATGTTTTTAATTTTTTTGATTTAATATAATTAAAATTATTGAGTTTATTTTTATTAGGTTCTTTATCTCTTCTTTGATCATAAACTGCTCCTCTCTGAAAATGTTTTGTTTACTATTTCTGTTTCTCTCCATTTGATTGTGAGGTTTATGTGTCCTAATACATGGTCAATTTTTATGTATGTACTGTGTGATGAAAAGGTTATTCCTTTCTATTTTCATTTGATTTTCTCCAGAGTTCTGATATTTAACTTTATAAAAGAATTTTATTTCATCTCCTTAACTTCTTTTTTTGTTTGTTTTTTGTTTAAATATTTTGTGAAGGGAAATTTGAGATGTTCCACTAGTATAGGTTTAGTATCTATTTAATCCTGTAATTCATTCAGCTTCTCCTTCAAAAATGTAGATGGTATGCTATTTAGTGCATGTATGTTTATTTATATGACTTTGTGATCTAGAGAACTTTTCAGTCTTTTATTTATATATTTATAGATAGATCTATAGACATAGATATATACATAATATACATACCCACATATATATACACTACTCTAACCAGTCATGCATCCCCTATTTCCAAATATGAAACTGTCATCGTCATAAAACTGATTTTTTACTGTCACTGCCTGCTGACTAGTTTGTTACCACCACTGTCCTGTTTGCTTTCCTTTCTATTGCAGGGGTTATATTTTATTTCCTTTATGAATCCTTTCTTAACACCAAGTCAACATGAGCATTAGCTCACATCTTTTGTCCCTGTTCCTTCCTATCTGTTCTGAGCACTTTGCACCTTATGTGTATAATCCTGTTCTCTAAATTTTAGACCATTATAGTTTAGCACTTTATTGTTTCAGCACATGACTTCTTGAATATCTGATTCACTGTTTTATTTTTACTAGGTGTGTCTCCCCAACTTATGATAGCTAATATTTATGTAGTTTTCTTCATTCAATCCTTTGGTAGTATGAAGAATAGTAGCCCCATTTCACAGATAGGTAAACTGAGACTGCAGAAGATTATATTCCTTAAACATGCTCCTT
Source organism: Macrotis lagotis (assembly GCF_037893015.1). Lineage (NCBI taxonomy): Eukaryota > Metazoa > Chordata > Mammalia > Peramelemorphia > Peramelidae > Macrotis > Macrotis lagotis. Next base: position 219,399,052 of record NC_133661.1, read on the forward strand.
TTTCTATGAATATTTAGAAATATAATTTGAAATAAGCCTCAGCTACTTCCAAGTCTTCTATTTTTTTTCACCATAGCATATTGCAGTTGATTAAAGGCAATTAGGCAAGGGCCTATACACACACAAAGACATATAAACATATATAAACATATATGCCACATCACACATAAATGCATACATATGTGTACGATTTGATATATGTGTGTTGTGTAGCTTATATTATATACTACAAATATATGTGTAAATATGCATATATTTATATATTTATTAAAGCTTAAAGTACACTGAGACTGGGAGCATGTATATAACATATAAACATAAGTGTACATGTATCCCTATAGTGGCTAGCAGAATGTTGTACTAAATAAATTCTTGAAGCTTGATTTAAGTATGACTTGATATTCTTACCTATAGCCTGGTTTGTTTGCAGTCCTGTCAAATTACTCTTCAGTCCCAAGTCATATAAAAACAATCCATATCCTGAAAAACTAAAGAAATGCCTGTAATTTCCTTAGAATTTGATTTTCAAGATTTCTTGATTACTTTGACCCATTCATGAGGTTGTCTTTAATGATCTGAATACTCAGATAAACTGGAAATGTCTTTCTGAAACTGAAATCAAGCTCCCTATCTACTGATATTTGCTAATCCAGAACAACAGAACATCTAAAATGGTACACTGGGGAAAATTATGATGACTGAGTAGTATCTATAAAGCTCTCAAATAAGATTGTAATACCATCTGTCTTTGAGTTATTAAGGAAAAAAATTGATTCATTTACCAAACCCAAAAGACAAATCTTCTCACTCATTCGTAACTGAGGATATTATATAATAGTAACTTTCAGCCCTCTAGTTACTAATTAGACTCCTGCTATTAAAGCCCTAGATTTCATATTTTCCATTGTACACTGACCACAGTGGTGGTATGGATATATATGGATATATATATATATGTATATATATATATATATATATGTATGTATATACGTATATATGTATATATGTGTGTGTGTGTTTATATATTATATATAGTTATATAAATATAAATATATATAGTGTCCCAAAAGTCTCAGTGCAGTTTTAAACTATTCAATCGTCAAACTTCTCTAAAAACTTAAACTAAAAACTGCACTACAACTTAAATTAAAAACAAAGTTATTTTGTTCTTTTAAGAACAAAACTACCCTAAGACCTTTGTGATCTCCTGTATTTTATTCCTTTTGAGAAAGTCAAACAAAGTATATCCTACTTTTCTTATTTGATGGAAAATGTGTCTGTCATGTCATTCTACTGATTTATTTACCAGTGAGGATTGGTTTTTACAGTCTTTAGTTTCAGGGCATGACCTGGCACATAGTAGCTGCTTAAAACAATACTTGCCAACTGATTGTTCAGACAGTTTTTTGTTTAAAAAGTTTATGCTGGTGGCAGTGATTTGGTTATCATTATATGGGATTGATTCTATAACTGGTAGGGAAATTATTCTTCAGTCCTTCAACAAATATTTACTTATCCAGAACCTACCATTAGCAAGACAATGTGCTAGATGCTATGGTTGCCAAGGTAACAAACATTTGACAAGTCCTTCCTCTGTGTTAGGCATTGTGTTAAATACTGGAGATGCTAAAGAAGGAAAAAATAATCCTTTTCCTCGAAGGATTCATATCCAAATAAGATATAAAGGAGTATAAGAGAGTGATGGAATTTCCAGGAATTTGTAATCTGGTTGTACATAAAAATATGACTATAATTAATATACAAGGAAATAATAATATGTACACTAAAAGTCACAAATAAGAGTTCTTTTCCAGTTAACTGGAAGGAGAGATCATTTTCAGCTGAGATCACCAGAGAAGATTTTTTAAAGAACGTTTGATTTGAGGTGGGCTTTGAAGGAAGGTAGGACCTCAATTACACCAGACAAGAAAGTTGATTTGAGAAAAGTGAATTGCATGAGCAAAACCCTAGCTGCTTAGAAATTCAAGTGATTTGGTAGTCAGAAAGTGGACAAATTGAGCTGAACAATTAGATTGGAACGGTAGGTGCTTGATGTGGACAGTCTAATGCTCTAAAACCAGTTTAATTTTTAAAGGAATCAAGTCAGGTTCTTTAGAAAATGTAATACTCAAAACCGGGATTCTACTTCTTTAAAATAACTTTTTATCAAATAGATTTGCTTTGTCGAAGAGTTTCATATCAGGGAAGTATAAAATGTAGTTTGGCATGTATTTTCACATGAGCAGACTATATAGTAATGAGTTTGATGAACAGATTTTAGTTCATCGTATGTGTGTACATACAAACACACATATATACACATGCAAGTACATACAGACACATATACCCAAGTATATTTTAATATATATATATATGTGTATAAATTAAAACATATACATATATGTATAGTTATCCATTCTCCAAGGTAGGATATTCATACAGGTTTATAGTACTCACGTGATCTCAAATTGCCCAGGATTTTTACCTTGGCCATAAATAGTGTGCTTTATTTGAGCAAGTAGTAAACCAGAATCCAAGAGGTTTGTGTTCTAGGCCACTGGCTTCTAAAGGCTTCATGACTGCTGTGGGTCTTGTTTGGGAAGTAGAAATGGTGTGCTAACCAGAGCAAGCTGTCCCAAGGTTCTCTGTATCCTACTATGGCTTTCTGGAAAGAAGAGAAGATAAGAAAAGTATATTCTTTTTGGATGTTCAGCATGAAAGGTTCTAACGAAGCACAACTTTTTGAGAATCACTTAGGAGCAAAATAAAACGCTACTAACTGGATCAGAAGATCAAAATTCCCATAGCAAAGCACCACTTTAATAATTAAACCCCTCCCCCACCTTCCCAAGATAAATGAAAGTCAAAACAACTGAGATAGGATTCAGTCATCAGAGAGCTTCTTGATCTACCCTCTGGAGCTGAGCTCGGTAGAAAAGTACAGAGAACAACTCATTTCCTCAGGATCCCTAACCAGGAGACTCCAAATCTTTGAAATAGAAAAGTTTATAGAAACCAGAAGATCAGGTTCAACTACTTTCAACAAAAGCTTGAGTTTACAGCAGTATCCAAATCCAAGGTCACTAGAGGTGATTGTGCCAACCCTCAGGCTTACTGATAATTCTTAGTTGAGTTCTTAGAGCTTAGTGAAGCCTTTTTTCTGGCCTCCATTTCTACTCAAAGTGTATAACAATAAAATAATAATACTAACAATAAAAGAAAGACAAAATAAAACAACTCTGATGTTCTGAGATTCATCCAATGAATTACCAAAGATCATAAAACAATGAAAAGAGCAAATGTTGAAAAAACTATTCAAAAGCAGGTATACCAATGCCCTGTTGCTATAGGCAGAAATTGGTTCAGATTCTGCAGCAAACATTTAAGAATCATATACTAAAAAATATCATGTAACTTTATATACTTTCACTCAGCAGTATAAACATGGTAGGAAGTCAAGGGCAGAAAGAATATCTCATATACACTAAAATATTCAAATCAGCATCATGTCTAGTAGTAAAGAATTGGAAACAAAATGGGTTTTCATTAAATAGGGAATGATAAATAAAGTATGACATATAATGTAAGGAAATGTTCTTGTGTTGTCAGGAAAATATTGAAGAATCCAGAGAAATTTGGAAAGAAATATAAAATGGTGTGTGAAATAAACAGAACCAGAGTAACTGGCCAATATTCTCAAGAAAAAATAAAATAGCATGCAAACACTTTGGAATTCTGATCAATGATAAAGCCAATTATGACTTCAAAAAACTGATGGTGATGCTTCATCTACCACATATCTCCAAAGAGGAGTAATAAATTAATGATATAGAATTGTGAGTGGTATAGAATGAGACATACTTTTCCAGACGTGGCCAATATGCTCATTTATTATGAGGATTCTGTTGGGCATGGAAGAGGTATGATAGTGATTTATGTAAGTATATAAATAAAACCTTTTTTGTAAGGCAAAGGAGTTAAGTGATTTGCCCAAGGTCACAGTTATTAAGTGTCTCACATCAGATTTGAACTCAGTTCTCCTGACTCCAGGACTGGTGCTCTATCCACTGTGTGACCTAGTTTCCCTAAATAAAACTTTTTTAAAAAGTTTTCCCCTTTGTAATCATGCATGTGAACTCTCCACTACCGTGCTTTCCTATTTCTTCTATGCACTATTACAAGGGAAAAGGAAAGCAAGAAGAGGAGCAGAGAAGAATAAAGCATTTATGTAGCTCCTACTATAAGTCAGAGTTTATCCTAATCACTTTTCATGAAAATGATCTCATTTGTAATTTACATACCTTGTACATTAGATGATGAAATTACCACAATTTTATACAGTTGAGAAAAATGGGGCAGAGATTAAATCACTTACGTGGGGTCATATATCAAATAAGTGTCTGAGAACACATTTGAACTCCAGTGTTCCTGACTCCAGACCTAGTGTTCCGTCAGTCCTAGCCGCAACTGCCTCTATAATTGTATGCTATCAAAAAGGGGAGAACTTGGAGTATTCAAGGTCTCGGTTCCACAACTGACTGTTTCTTTAAAGTATCTGCATATATTCCTGGTGCTTTCTCTGCCTAAATTCAGAATGTCACTGAATGTTCAGTTTCTCTCCCAACTTTCCTAGTGGGGAGAACAACATTAAGCAGCATTACATAGCAGATAGAGCATTGGACTTTTAGTCAGAATGACCTGGGTTCAAATGCTGCCTCAGACATCTATTATCTATAAGACTGCAACTTAGTCTCTTGCATCTTTCCTTTTTTTGTGTGCTATATGAAAATAAAAGTAGCACCCACATCAAACAATGATGTTCAAATGAGACATATTTACAGTATTTTTCAAACTTGAAAGTACTCTATAGAGGTGAACTATTTTTACCATACTGCATTTGGAGTAAGGGGATCCGTGTTCACATTTTTATCTTGGTTACTTTTTTCTTGGTGACTTTGGGCAAAGTATTAGACCTGTCTGGTGCTCAGTATCCTTATTTGTAAATTGATGGGTTTGTATTTGATGATTTCCAAGATTGTTTCTAGCTCTAAATCTTTTTATGATTAATTACTTAAGGAAATCAATCAAAGCCTTCACTCCCAGTGTGCAGCAGTTAAGGCCCACAGTCCATTAATGATCTCTGTACCCACATGACATAGGATTTAAAACTAGAAGTGACCTTAGAGGTCATTTCATTCAACCTCCTCATTTTATAGATGAGGAAACTTGGGAATCATAGAGAGAGATGAAGTGACATGCCCATATACTTGGACATCACAGCAGTATTTTAGAATTTCATTCAATTTAACCTCTCATGTACTTTGAAATGGTCAGTCACTGAGTTTATTGCATTTTGTCAGGCCATAGACCACTATCAAAAGTTCTCTACATTCTCCCTTCTGTAGCTGCTTCTACTATGGGGCAGAGTGTTTTATCCTTCCAGAGACTGAAGTAGGACTGTGTAGCTAGGGAGGAGGTCTCTCATTTATGCCTCTCTCCAGCTGAGCCAGCAAGAGATGAGAAAAGTCTATCTCAGCTGGAAATGGTCTCTTGCCTGTCCTATATTAACCTCCCTCCTGCTTTATGTCGACTATGATTTGCATGTGTAAAGTGGTGTCAATTCTGTTAGCCCACTAGGGTAACATTTATTAAATTGTCCTTTCCTTCATATATGGGGAAATGATTCAAGTGACCCACTATACAAAAAAAGTGTCTCTTGATTTTTCTTCTTTTTTTTCTTTCTTACTTTTGGTCTACCAGTAGGAACGGGGAGACTGCATGGTGAAGGGAAAGAAATCCTAGGCTGGTAGCAAGGAACTAGACTTCTTGGCCCAAGTCTGCATCTACCTTGCAAGGTGACCTTAGGTGGTTCATTTAACCTCCTTTGCATTCTCACCTTCTCATATGTAAAATTAGGAAGTTAACCAAGACAGTTTCTAAATCCCTTTTTAGTTCTAAAATATTATTTCCATATAATTTTAGTGGCATCGCTACTAATTAACTATGCTTTGTCCTTCATTTTCAATGCCTTGACAAGCGCATGAACTGGATTTGTGTGAGGAGGAGCTGTGCTAAGTCTCCAGCCTCACTTTCTCCTCAAGAGTCATTTAGACAACTGGAGATGGCCCTGAATGGGAGGCAATCAGGGTTAAGTGACATTTCTCTAGTACTAATGACTTGTAGAGGACCACTTTGCTCTCTCTAGTCTTCATTTTCTGAAGGTGGAATAGAATCTCTCTAAGAACCTTCAAAGTACAACTAGGTTAAATAGAGTACAAAGATAGAGTCTAATCTGGAGTCAGGAAGATTCATCTTCCTGAGTTCAAATCTCTTCACAGACACTTGCTAACTGTGAGACCTTGGGCAAGTTACTTAACCATGCTGGTCTCACTTTCATCATATGTAAAATGAGTTGAAGGAGGAAATGGAAAACTGCTTTGCCACTTATCTTTACGAAGAAAAAAAATGGGATCATGAAGAGGTAGGAACAACTGAAAGGCCCTTTGCTGCTCTAAATCCCCTGAACCTACCTAACTTATAAAACATATCTATTTAATTTGGGATTCATGTAGTCCTTAACCATTGACCGGAGTAAGAGTCTCAGCTCTCACCAGGGATGGAACCCCTAAATAACACTTGATTAAACTCTTATTAAAATGTATCCATTCCTGGCTAGCATGTCTCCATACAGCTATTGAAAATCATCTTCCAGAAATCTAGATACGTTGTCCTAAAACAAAATAAAATATTGCATGTGACAACACCAAAATCAAGGAACCCCCTGCTAAGTCAAAATGCCAGAGATATTCAATATATTATTCTTTTCATTTATAGAACCATAAATTTAGAGTTGTAGAAACTTAGAGATCATCTAATTCATTTCCATAATTTTACAGATGAGAAAACTGAAGCCCTGAGAGGTAGATAACTTGCCCAAGGTCAAGAGCAGCTCTTTGTAATAAGTGGCACAAGTTCCCAAGTTGCCTGACTTCAATCCAGTACCCATTTCACTATGCCACTAATTGGCTTGGAAGCAATTCCCCTTCTCCCAATTTTCACTCCCTGATAGTCTAAGGTAAAGCCAAAACACAGCTTACTCACTTGGTAAGATCTGGAGAATGATATGTGAAATGATAAGAGGTCTTTGGGAAGAGAAGCACTTTGTTACAATACCCAAGAGCTCTGGCTGACTTACTAGTGTACTTGCTACTTACTCTAGAAATGTTTCATTTTGGAGGAAATTCCCTTAGAAGGCAATGAAGCAATGATGGCTGCACAGCTGGGTGTTTTGTACACAAAACCAACAACAAAACAAAAGGGGTCAATCATAAAGTGATTGGCAATTAAGAGGGAGAACACCTCTTAGGTGTGAAGTACATGCCTTGAGTCTGACTATAGGATTGTCCCCCTGAGTCTACTTTCTATGACTTAAATTGCATAAAAAATAAGAGAGACAAAGGAAAAGCACATCACTGGGGAAAGGAGGTAGACTTGGTGAAATAAAGAAAACATTCTCTGATTAAATGCAGCAAAACTATGCATCAAAAGCATCATTAGCTGTTGGGCTTCAGGATTTTTTAATAAGGAATCAAAGGCCAAAATGAGAATAATTTAGAATCTATTATTCAGCAAGCAAGAGGGAGTAATGATAATCATATCAAATGAGTCCAAAATAAGGGATTAAGGAAAGGTATTTAAAAGCATATAAGAATAAAAAACATAAATATAAACCTCTGCAAACTAACGCCTCAGCTCAGTAACTCTATACTAAACAGAGATGCACAAATGCCAAAGCCAGCTCTGGAAAATTGCATCTCTCTTAAAAATAAAGCCTTTTGGTTCCTTTCTGAACTCATATTCTATTATCTTAGAAATGACTAATTATTTTAACCATGTTTCTGCTAAACCTGGGCAATTTGCCAATTCTGTAGGGTTTTCTTTTTTTTTTTAATTTGCCCCAGAAAGTCATAGCACAAGAGAAATGCAAGTTTGTTAGAACTTTTTCTATTGCATATTGTAAGAAAACACCTATATATTCAAGACTTCTGTCTCTTTATATGAACATAGGTATACAGGCATTCATGAAGTCCCTCTACAGTGACAACCTCCCAATACCACTTTGAAGAGTATGCCTTCTTGAGGATCTGTGACAGATGAATGGGGGCTATAAGGCTTTGTTTTCTAGCAATATAGAGAAAACAAATCATGTCAGAAATCCCGGGTATCAATAATGCCTTTTTTCTCAAAGGAGGAGCCCTCTGCTAATGGGGAGATAATTCTCAAACTTCAGAGGCAGTGGCAGCCTCAAGGTGACTCACTCCCCCACCTGAACCCAGAGCAATTTCTCCCTCCACTGCTCCTGCTAGACATTAGCTGTTGCCATCCTCCTCCGAGTGACATTAATAGTCTTGAAGGCAGAATGCCGGGTTTACTTCCTCCCCCTATCCCCTCCCCTGAAGCTCATTAACTTGTGTCTACCTTCTAGCAGTATTGGCAGCATTCATTAAATTCAATGTAGAAAGTTCTTAAAACTCCACAGATTAAGGGTAAAGAGAATGCTAAAAGTAAGAAAATTACTGGACCAAGAGCAATTTAATAGTTCCCATACTAGAGTGATGACCAAAAATAAGGAGGAATTCTTCATTTCTGTCAATATCACAGTCATTAATTAATATTTTAGAGGCATTTATTTTGTTCTGACTATTGTTCTGGACACTGTACTGAACCTGATAAAATAACATATTCTTTGACCTCCACCAACCTATATTCCCTTTCATAGAAAACACAGGAAAATCTAACAGGTTAGATAATATGTTATAATAATATCTAAACAAACAACTTGATTCTCCCCCTGTTCTTAGGGAAGCACAATGAAAAACAAAGGGGAGATAATATTCCTGAAGTCAGGATTGAAATTAGTAAGTCAATCAACCAACAATCAATTTTTTTTTAAGTTCCTGCTCTATGGTCTGATTTAAAAAATACAAAAAAGTGAAACCCCTTAACTCAAGATGACAAGTCCTACTGGGATATAAAGCATGTTTACATAAGTAAGTATATTTGTACAAAATAAATATATAATGACTTATGGATGAGGCCTTTAACAAATGGAATATTAAGTAAGCTTTCTATAACATGGTAGCAGTTGAACTTTAAGGGAACTAATGGAGGGAGGTACAGAATTCAGGGGGTGGGGAAGCTGTCTAAAAATCACAAAAGTAGGAATAGGAATGTCACAAACAAGAAACAACAAATAGGTCAGTTTGACTAGAGCATGGACTGTCTGAGTAGGAGAAATATATATAACTGTCTAAAAAATGTTAGGTTGGAGCCAGCTTGTGAAGGCATTCAAATGCTACAGAAAGGAACTTACTTTTTTTTCCCCTAGAATCAGTATGGAAATTGATTCTCCTAGAACAGAGAAGCAAACCTGGGCTGTAGGAACAATAATTTGCTGTTCTTTTGGGGGTTGTTTCAGTCACTCTTTGTGACCCCATTTGGGTTTTCTTGGCAAAGATACTATATTTATTTGCTTTTTCCTTCCCCAGGGAATTTTTTTACAGACAGAGAAACTAAGGCAAAGTGGGTTAACTGACTTGCCTAGAATCACACAGCTAAAAAAGGATATGAGCCCAGATTTGAATGCAGGTCTTCCTGACCCCAGATTTGGCCCTCTTTGTGGATAGAGGATAAATGACAGTGGAAATAGTAAAAATATAAAAATCTTGATAGCCTAGATGAGGGATAATTAGAGAGAGCCTGAAGTAGGATTGTTATGATGTGAGCAGAAAGGAACAGATACAAGAGATGCATGGGAGGTAGAATGTTCAAGAGTAGGGAAATGATTGAAAATAGGGACTGAGAGTGAAAAGTTGAGAAACTGAGGACTACTTGGATGCAAATCTGGGTTACATGTAGAACGGTGATAACTTCAATAAAATTGCAGGATTATATTCCATTTAGTTAAAGAAATGTTGTTAGACATGGTGATTTTGTAATTAGAGGAAGATGTAGACTCCTCAATGAATTTCAGAGCTTATTTAGGAGTTATCAGATAATCTTTAGATCACTTTGGGGTTGTTTTGTGTTCAAGCAACCAAATAGTGATGTCAAGAACCTGAGCTTTTATTCTTCTGAATCAAACAAATCTTGAGGTAGTTTTTAAGGAAAAACTATCCTAAGTTGCAAGTAGCCTGAGTTAAAAATATAGAGCACATGAAAGAAAGGTGTAAGAAAATATGCAGAATATTTGGCATTTATAAGGGCCATAATATAATCCATTTGTGCAATATACTAATATATGGTCCTTACTCTCTGTATCAACTGGTAGAGATTGTCCTCTAGTTATTTACTCAAAATGATGTTATACTTTATTGAGAGAGCAATATTTTAACACCTGCCCCATTTAACTTATTTTAGTTTTTGTTGGGGTGTTTTTGTGTTCTGTCTTATTTTTCCTTTAAAAGAAGTAAAATTTTCCTTGAGACTTAATCCACTTTGTGAATTAAAGGTTCAGGTTCTTGGTTTCATTTCCTGTTTGCTTGAGAAACATTCATTAGGAGATCCAAGCTTTCATTTTCTAATGCTTGCCTGGTGGGTCAGGATGAACAACTGAGGCAAAGGATCCTCACTCAGCTGAGTCAAACTCAGACTTCCTTAATGTGTATATGTGGATAGATGATAGTTATAGTTGATAGATGGTTGATTGTTACTAGATAACTAGATAGATAGATAGATAGATAGATTTGCATATCTATATTGAATATTCTTCCCTTGCTGTAAATAAATAAATCTCCTTTTGTTAACTTTTGAATCACCATAGATGTCTTATTTCATTCTAGCATTCACACATAGACTATCAGCGAGCTGACCAGAGTCAAGTCTAATTCAGAACAGAACTTCAAGGTTATCATACTGGACTCGGTTTTCACTTTTTAAGAACTTTTTTAACTCTCACAGTTTTAAAACTCTTTTAACATTCAAAAATCCAGAATGCTTTATGTTTTGAGATGACTTTGTGATTTTACTGGTGAGCTTGCAAAAGATTTTTATATTCTTATTTGATGATTTCTGACATATATTGTATAGATCTCTTTGGAAGCAGAAATTCACTCCTTACACAGAAGTCTTCTTAGCACCTGGGGACATTCACCAAGCTTTGATGAATCACATGGGAGGTGATTTTATTCCATAAGGTGGGACATAAAATAAAAGCCATCAATCTCTTGGGAACTTTGAAAATAGTTTCAAGAAATCTTTAAGTCCACAGAAATACTATTTTCCTTGGGGGCAGCTAAGTGGAATTGTGGATAGAGCACTGGCCCTGGAGTCAGGAGTACCTGAGTTCAAATCCAGCCTCAGACATTCAATAATTACCTAGCTGTATGACCTTGCCTTGAAAAAAACAAAAAACAAAATAAAATAAATAATACTAATTTCCTTGGCCACATTTACCCATGCTGTGCAAAACTTTCCCTGTTTCCCAAATACTCAGATTTCCTTCATAAAAACAAATGAAAGCAAAACAGAATATAAGTAGAAAGAATAAGTAGGATGCTATTACAAGAAGTTAGATGTTACAATGGGTAATGAATGGAACCTGTAATCAGGAAGATTAAACTCTTTCCTCAAAAATTTTCTAGTTTTATGAAACTTGGCAAGTCTTTTAATCTCTACTTAGGTAGAGATTAATTTTTTCATCTGCAAAATGAGGATAATTGAACTTTTCTTTCAAGATTTTTGAGAAGATCAAAAGAGATATTTGTAAAATACTTTGCTAACTTTAAAGTGCTATGTGAATGCTAGCTATTATTGTTATTATCCTGGTGGCATCCTATCAAGTACCTGAAAATAGGTATTATATATATTTTATTAAGACTATTCTTCACCATACTCAACATTCCTAGGTAATAGTTGTAACTAACCTTTTTTTTTTACAAGACCTTAAGACCCTTGATCATCTTCCACCATCCTGGTAGCTATACTCTGGATGTTTATTATTCAAGTTAATTCACTATATTTATTCAGATGAAATTTTATATCCAGAGATAACACAAAGACCTCCCAAGTTCTCTTGGTGACCAAAACTGTTGTGGATTTCTGCTAGTTTAAAATCAACTTATCAAGCATTTTCTACAAAAAGTTGCATTACTTTCCAGGTTATGTTTATACCAGTGAAAACTATTCTTAACAAACTCTTTCTAGCATTTCGTTTAACTCAAATTTTACAAACTGATAGTATAGAAAAGCCAGCACTGTCTATTGACTACTTCATAAAACCTTCTAATCACTGCATTACAAAGAACCAAACTGACTAATGCATTTCCCATCTTGTGTTCTGTCTCTAAGGTAGATGGTCTCTGCACTATCTTTTATGTGCTGTCTGCAAGTGATGATGATGTAATGGAAAAATATACATGTGAAAAAAGTAGATGCTTTGGTGTCATTTGATTTGGTTTGTTTAGGAGATATGATGATCGTACTATAAGCATGTTTCACTTTAAGGTTAGCATTTTTATAAGAGATAAGGAGAAAAGTGGACATCAGAGAGTACTAGACCAGGATGGAAAAAATGGCAAATAATTATAGAGTACATATATCTATATATCTATATCTACATCTATATCTATATCTATATATCATAAATATATAAATGATGATATTCATATATCAATTTATTGATATTCATCTAAATTCACATAGTTATGTATATACATTTTTGCATTTATAAATCACCACTCAAATTTAACAACAAAAAATAAATAACATCTTAATATTAACCATACATCACCCAGTATAATAAATTTCTAACTTGATTATTATCAAAAACATGCATTTTACTGCATATTTTAAGTATTGATTCTGTATTTTTCTCTGTGTTCTGAAGTGAATGGTGTATTTTTGTCTTCAGTCCTTTTGATTCATAGTTTATCACTGAACTGATTAGAGTCTCAAGTCTTTCAAAGCAGTATTTGTTTAATAATTTTTTCATCACTTATATTGCTCTCCTAGTTCTGATCACTTAATTTTTCATGAATTCAAAATGGTCTTCCCCACTTTCGCCTGAAACTGTCCATTTTTGTCATTTTTTATGACAAAGTAATATTGCATTACATTTATATGCCTAAGTTTGTTTAAACATTCTTACTCCCATCATTTCCAATATTTGGCTACAGTGAAAAGAGCTACTGTTAGCATTCTTGCACATAGAGATCCTTTTCTTTTCTCTTTGTAATCTTTGGATTATAGGCCAGTGACAGTATAGCTGGGATGAATGTATAGGTTTTTGGGACATAGTTTCAAAGTGCTTTCCGCAATTTCTGGACCAATTCACAACTCATAAATTCATATTCCAAAAATATAGGGTTGATTGTGTCACTCTCTAGTTTCCCTATTACCTCTACAATCAAATTCCTCAGTTTTTCCTTTAAAGGTTATCACAGAATAGATTCAACCTTTCTTCAAAGCAGGTGGGCTATATTCAGGACTCTGAACTTTACTATGGTTTGAATAGGCCCTGAGAGACATTCATGGGGGGAATTCCCTAGGATGTGATACAGAGACTGTGCCATGAGGGAATTATACTCTGCAAGTCAGGTAAGTAGGGCAGAAAACTTTGTTTGTTTCATGCACAATGGAAGGCTTTGGATTGGTGATATGTTTGCTGGCAATCCTAGACTCTATAATAAAAGGCCTTTGTAGGTAGCTACCTACCTTCTCAATCATAGAAGATTCTCCACTATCACATGATATTTGCCATGACTCAAGTATCATTCTTGTCAAGGAAAAAAGAGAGACAAAGAAAGACCTTGATGCTCTCTAATTAAGAGACTTTGAACCAGTATTGTCTGCATGTTTGCTTGTGCTGTGTTTATTTCTGAAAATTATATGCTTACAGGTGTGGTGGGTAAAATATTGGGATGGGAGTCAGGAAGGCACATCTCAATAAGTTCAAATCCAGCCTCAGATGTTTACTAGTTGTGTGTCCCTGGGCAAGTCACTTAATCCTGGTTGCCTCAGTTACGCAATTGTAAAATGAGCTGGAGAAGGAAATGACAAACCACTCTAATATCTTTGCCAAGAAAACCCTAAATGGGGTCACATAAAGTCAGGTACAACTTAACTACAACCACAAATTTTACAAGCTAAAAAAGTCTTTTATAATCCCTTAATCCTGCCAGTGATATCAGTGATATCAAATTTGAATAGGAATAAGAACCACTAAACCATACATAAGGATCCTTACTGGCTATAAATTGACTTAGAAAAACCACATATTATACCAAGTAGTCAGAGATGGTTCAATATTAGGAAAATAATCAACATAATTGACCATATCAGTAACAAAATAAACAGAAATTATATGATTATCTCAATAGATGCTGAAAAAGTCTTTGACAAAATGCAGCATCCATTCCTATTAAAAACACTATAGGGCATTGAAATAACTGGAATTTTCCTTAAAATTATGAGCAATCAGTATCTATCTAAAACCATCAGCAAGCATTATATGTAATTAGGATACACTAGCAGTAGTTACAACAGGGTGAAACAAGGATGCCCATTATCATCACTACTACTTAATAATGAATTAGCTTTAGCAATAAGATTAGAAAAAGAAATTGAAAGAATAAGAATAGGCAATGAGGTAACACAACTTTCACTCTTTGCAGATGATATGACAGTATACTTAGAGAACTCCAGAAAATCAGATAAAAAATACTTGAAACAATTAACAGCTTCAGCAAATTAGCAAAATATAAAATTAACCCTAAAATAGTCAACATTTATATATATATATATATATATATATATGTATGTATGTATATATGTATATGTTTGATAAAGTCCAAAAGCAAGAGATTGGGAATCTACCTCCCAAGATAAACTCAGAAACTATATGAACATAATTACAAAATTTTTCCACAAAAAGTCAGATCTAAACAATTGGGAAAAAGTCAGTTTCTCATGGGAAGGCTGAGTTAATGTAAAAAAATAACAATTCATCCAATTAAATTACTTATTCAGTGCCATACCAATCAAACTATCAAAAGACTATTTTTACAATGCTAGAAAAAGTAGTAATAAAATTCATCTGGAGCAAAACATATAAAAAATCATTATTGATTAGAGAAATACAAATTAAAACAATTATTTTTTTAAGGTTTTTGCAAGGCAGTGGGGTTAAGTGTCTTGCCCAAGGCCACATAGCTAGGTAATTATTCAGCATCCTAGGCCAGATTTGAATTCAAGTACTCCTGACTCCGGGGCCAGTGCTCTAACCACTCTGCCACCTAACCACCCCTAAATTAAAGCAATTCTGAGGAATCACTTTGCAGCTATCAGATTGGCTAAGATGACAAAAAAGGAAATTGAACAATGTTGGGATCACTAATGTAATACTGGTGGAGTTGTGAACTGATCCAACCATTCTGCAAAGTAATTTGGAAATCTGGAACTATAACCAAAAATGAATAAAACTGCATACACTTTGATCCAGCAATACCACTACTACATCTATAGTATAAAGATATCACAAAAACTAACAAAAATTTCACATGTTCAAAAATATTCATAGCAGCTCTTTTTTTGTGGAAGCAAATAATTGGAAATTGAGAAGATGACCATCAATTGAGGAATGGTTAAACATTTCATGGTTTATGAATATTATGGAGTACTATTATTCTGTAAGAAATTATGAGTGACTGGACTTTAGAGAAACATGGAAAAACTAGTATGAACTGATGATGAGTGAAGGGAACAGAAGCAAAAGAACATTGTTCACATCAACAGCAACACTGTGAAAAGATCAACAACAATGAATAAAGCTCTTTTCAGCAGTTCAGTCATCAAGACAATCCTGAGACCTGTTATAGGAAATGCCATACAGAGAAAAAATATGGAGTCTAAATGCAGAGCAAAGCATATTACATTTACTTTTTAAAACTTCTTTTATGTTCTCTTTCTAACTCATGTTTGTTCTATCCCCCTTAATTCTAATTCCTTTTTCACAAATAGTAGTAATATGGAGATTTGTTAAACATGCTTATACATGGGCGACTTTTACCAGATTATTCTCTGACATGAGGAGAGGGGAGGGAAGAGAGGGTGGTAGAAAAATGTGGAATTCATAAACATGCAAAATGGGTGAATGTTAAAAATTACCTTGGCATGTAATTAGAAAAATTAAATTAAATTAAAAAAGAAAATCCACATTTATTTATTGTCTGTGTTCTTTTTTGTATTTTTTATTAATTTTGATAAATATTTCCCAATTATATTTTAAACTAGTTAGGGCTTCAATCTGCAGTGTTATCCTTATTATGTGACTATGGCATCTATGCAGAACCCCATACCCAAAGGTTAGAAGTTATTATATACATTACTTCCTCCCCTTCATGCATGTTATAGTCTAGCCATACTGATCTTTCTTTTATATCACATATATAACATTCCATCTTCTTTTCCCATACCTTGGCACAATTATCCCCCATAAAAGAAATACTGTCTCTCCTGATCTTCTCCTGTTAGAATACTTAACTTTCCTCAAAGTTTAGCTCAGTCTTCACTTCCTACATAAGGCTTTTCTTGATGCTTCCACCTGCTAAACCCCACACCTTAACAAATTACCTTGCATTTATTTATTTCATATTTTTATTTATTAAATTGCATTGGTGTATATGTATTTATTTTGTATAATAAGTGTATTTATTTTAAATATATATATATATATATATGCACAGCTTGTCTCATATAGTAGAATGTAAACTCCTTATAAACAGGGTTCATTTTGTTTTGATCCCCATATCCCCATACAAGTACCTGGCACTTGTAAATGCTTGGTAATTGACTGGTTTATTGAATATGCCAAAGGAGAAGAGAAATCCAGCCTAACAGTGTCTTATGTTTCTAAAAAAATGGTGTGATCTACTTTAATCTGCATCTCTCATCACTGTCAAGATTTTTCCATAGTGTTGCTCAATGACTTAATTGGCATTCCCCTTTCTTCTCCGAGCATGTTTCATATGGTAACAATTGAGTTGTCTCCCCATTTTCTCTGTCTCTTTTTCTAACTTGGGTTCTTTTTCTATTGTTGCTTTGTCCTTAGTAGTGTTGGAAACTTCTCCCAATTTAGCACCATCTGCAGATTTAATTAATGTGTTGTTTACCTCATCTTCTAGATGATTAATAAAGATGTTGAATAAAACCAGGCTTAATACCACTCCCTGTGGCACCCAGTAGATACCTCCCTCTAACTGAATACATTTGCTATTTATCATTACCATTTGTTTATGATTCTTTACATCATCTCCAAAGCTTGGGAAATGTCTATTTAAAGAATTCATAAAATCTCACAATGCTGGGCCATAACCAAGGTATAGCAACTGGGGCTTTCCCCCAGAGTGGCAACATTTAGAGAGTGCTAACCACACTTATACACCTTCAGTAAGCAGAATTAACTGAGCTTAGCACCTAGTTTGCAAGAATAATTAGCTAAAATAGAAAACTTACAGATGGCAGCTTCCTTATCCAGAGACCACACACCAGGTGATCTTCCCAGTTAGTCTCAGTTGCTCTGACCTCTGATAGCATCTTCCCTTGTAATATCACTGTGTGTCTCAATTCTTTGCCTGTCCTCTAACAAGGTATTG
This sequence comes from Macrotis lagotis, assembly GCF_037893015.1. Classification (NCBI taxonomy): domain Eukaryota; kingdom Metazoa; phylum Chordata; class Mammalia; order Peramelemorphia; family Peramelidae; genus Macrotis; species Macrotis lagotis. The sequence goes on from NC_133661.1 coordinate 219,416,703, forward strand.
TGTGTCTCCTGGGCTCTCTATATATACATAGGGCTTTTGTGTCCTTAGGTCCTATATCTTACTGCATTATCTCCCACATGCATACCACTTAAATTTGCCCAAGGTATCAGAATGGCCCACTGTAACTTTGATAATAAGAGCTAGTAATAATACAAATATGTAATATAGTCTCCTCATTTGCTTTAGTCCATCTTGAGTTTGAAAAAATTATATATTTTTTCAATTTTCCTCAGGTAAAATCAATTAAACCAAAAAATGTTTGCAAGCCTCTTAACAAATCAATGTTAATATGTGTGTTTGTGTATATTTAAGTAATGGCATAAACTCACTTAAGAATATTTTATGTTATATGGTGCTTTTTCAAGTGTTCTGAGAGATTTTAGCTTTATTATTTGTGATCTGGACAACATTATTGAGAAAGCAGCATAGATATGATTATTTTGACAATAATAATGAAAAAGCTAATAATAAGGTCTGACCACAGTTCTCCAAGTTAGTAGCAGAACTGGGAATAGAACCCTATGGACCCCTTCTTATAATGCTTTTAAAGATATAATATACAGACAGACAGACATATATACATACATATATATATATGTATATATATATATATATATTTACAAAAGAAACAACCTGCATTGAAATAGTTATCAAAAATCTATATTTTTTTTTCCTAAGTTCAAAACTCTCAGGTAAAGAACCCTTATCCACATTCCATGGGAACCTCATATCACCCTTTTGTTTATAACTCTATTACAAAATATTCATGTCTCATTTATCTGTTTGTATCTTCTATTCCCACCTCCCACCCACCCACCCAAATGAGATTATAAACTTCATAAGAACAAGTAGCAAGTTTTATTTCAATCTTATCTTTCTCAGTAACCAGCATAGTACTGTGCATATGAAAGATGATTAATAAAGATGAAAGGAAGGGGGAAGGGAATAATAATTTATTAAGAACCCACAATGTACCAAGTATTATGCTAAGCATTTTACATATATTATCTCATGTAATCCTAACTATTTTGAGAGGGATTATTATCTCCATTTTCACTTGAAAAAGGGGAGGCAGATAGAGATTTAGCAACTTACCCAGAACAGGAAGGAAGGAAGGAAGGAGGGAAGGAGGAAGGGAAGGAAGGAAGGGAGGAAGGGACAGAGGGAAGAAGGGAGGAAGGGAGGGGAAAGTTTTTGCTTTTGATTCACAAGGAGTCTTCCAATTTTATGGCTTTAGTAGTCCTCTATTCATCAGAAAAAGATCCTCAAATGACTGTAGACTGTGTCTAATTTTTTTTTACATAGACAGCAAGAGCCTATACCTCTTGAAAAACTGTTACTAATACAGAAAAAAGACATTTCTTAAATTATCTTAGACAAAAATACATAAACAAACACAAAAAACTCACAATTCTTGCTACAATGACTGGGAGATGATTATCTTTTTCTTCTTGAGTGGCACTTCTTGCCAGTGAAAGGTAGAAATATAATTTGTCATAGGAGAGAGAGAGAGACAGAGAAACAGAGACAGAAACAGAGACAGACAGATATAAAGAGACAGAAACAGAGACAGAGAGGTTTCACTTTCTCTTTTCTACAGCCTTTTATTCAACTGAGTCTCTTAATTCAATGTAGAAAACATATAATTGACTCCTACTAGGTTCAAAGTACTTCGCCTGGCACTATACTGCATTGTTGAATAGATGTATTATTCCCAGAACAAACTCACTCCCCAACAGACCTCAGGCATCTATCCTTTCTTTCTGACCTGTACATGGAGACAACATATGCCCAAAACTTTCATCTGAAACAGTAAAATTTTGAACACTTACAAAGAAATCCAATACTACAAAACATACAGCATTTTACAAAGTAGAAATCTGCACTGGCATAAGATTATCCAAGAACCATAAAACAGAAATACAAACTCTTATAAGACAATACTTTCCTTTACTGTATCTTCAAAGCCATTTCAATTGTTGCCTGAAGCATATTCATTCAACTGTTAATATTAGTGAAGGCTGATCTTTTCTCTTTCAAAGCTTAAGATATAATAGTTAGGAGCAAAATACCTAAAGTAGATTAGGATATTTACATCTATAACAAAGGGTACCTTATTTGTAATCAGAAGAGGTGAGTTGAAATCCTGATTCTGCCACTTTTTGCTTATGTTATCTTCAGTAAATCATATCAACTCTCTGAGCTATTTGCTTATTTTCAAGTCACACAGTCTTAGCAAACAGCAGAGACATAATTCAAACCCAAATCATCTAATAGAATCAGGGCTGTTTAAACTCAGAAAGGAGTTTTAAAACTGAATGGTTTAACTCTCCCAGACAGGCAAAGAATAATTTCTTGAAACTGAATGGTACAAGTAGGGAAAAGGGGAACAGGAGCAGTCCAGATGGCAAGATGTCTGAGTAGGTCTGAAGAATGGGTTTAATATACAGAAGGCTAATTATAGGGGTAGTGGTGTTTCTAGTGAGCCATTCCCATAGTTCTGTTGCTTATATGCATTTGAGTATCTTGGGTTTATCCATTTGTTTTTGTTTGATATTTTTTTGTTTGTTTTTTATCTGAGAGTAACTGATTTCTTTTTTTCTTTTTTTTTTTTAGGTTTTTGCAAGGCAAATAGGGTTAAGTGCCTTGCCCAAGGCCACATAGCTAGGTAATTATTAAGTGTCTGAGACCAGATTTGAACCCAGGTACTCCTGACTCCAAGGCTGGTACTTTATCCACTACACCACCTACCCGCCCCAAGTAACTGATTTCTTGAGTCCCTTTCACCTCTAAGGAACCATTTTTGTCCCCACAACAGCAAGATACTCTGGGACTTACACTACATTTTCACTGTTCCCTCCATCACCTTCCCCTTGTTGTTAGCTAAAGATTAGCCTGGTGGTGCAGTGGATAGAAAGCTGGAGTCCAAAGACTCAACTTTGTGAGTTCAAATCCAACCTCAGATACTTACTGGGAAAGTCATTTAACCCTCAACTGTAAAAATGAGTAAATGAGCTAGAGAACTAAATGGCAAACTAGTCCAGTATCTTTGCTAAATGAGGGCCACAAAAAGTCAGACATGTACTGACTAAACAACAACAGATTCACTAATAAATGGAACTAAAGAAGATTCAGACTGTTTCTCATCATCCAATTACAAAGTAGTAACAATGAAATCCCAATCTGGTTTGTGGTTTATTGATTGTTTCAGAAACTGAAAAAAAAAGGAGCATTGCATGACTGAATCAATTCAAAATGCCTTCAGTAACCATGCTTCTTGAATATCTTTCTCTTTTTGTGACTAATTAAAACTTTCATTGTCTTCAGGTGTCTTGTTTTATATAATATTGAGCCTAAACTATTAGTCTGAATCAGGCCCAATTCATTACAGAATACTGATGGATATATATCATGTGATTTGGCTCCTAATCTGCACACTCCTAAGGAAATAAAGCTCTTTTTTTTTCCTCCACTGTTGTGGTTTAGATACAAGTTACTGACCAATGATTCCCTAATCTCCCAGTTAATGCTCTCATTCTTCAATTTTCTTTGTTCTGTATCTGTGTACTTACTGTAACCCCCCTCCCCAAAGCAAAATGTTTGTAAGATCATTATGGTCAGGAACAGCTCTGATTTTGGTCTTTTTATCTCCAACTCATGCCTTGCACCTAATAGACATTTCCTTAAAAGTTCATTTCCTTATGTGTAAAAGAAGAGAGGCGACATGGGATAAGGGCAGGAGGACCTCTATATATATCAGCATGACTTTCATTTCTCATGAGCCAGGTGACTCCCATCTCCCAATGTAGTCATATCTCCAGTGAAGAGGACCTTCCATCCTACTGTGTCTTCCATCTCCCATTGTGTGTCCCCTGAGGAAAGAGGAAGCAGAAAGCTGACAGAGTAGGAAGTAGGATTTTCATTTCCTCCTATAAGGCTTCAACTTTCATCTTCTACTCTATATCTCTTACCTATCTCCAGCCTTCAAAGGGATGAGGAAAAGAGAAAAGTCTTCCATCTGATTTTAAAATTTCAACTCATTCATCTCCATCCTCTTCTGGAAATAATAGAAGGAAATTTTCACTTAATGACTAGCATATTCACATTTAGTCATATGATATACATCTCCGGGATTTTGATTCACTATAGGTCATTATCCAGCCTGTATTTCCCATTCCCCATAATTTGATTCTTTTTTTCCATCCTCCTCAACACTCTTACCCTAAAGTCTCAACCAAATCACTCTTTCTATTGTCACCTCAGGAATGCCTGTCACATAGGCAATATATGTGTCTTCATCTAAAATCTTTTCTTGTACTGTTCCTTTCATCTTCTGGCAATCACTGAGACCTGGATATCCTCCTTCCCAACCTCTAAACATAGTCACCTTGGCCACCTTTTCTATTACAGGGCACTTCCCTTAACTTCAGCTCACTACTCCAGGCCAGGAGCTCTTCTTTGTCACTTTGATTTTCCCCTCCCTACCCCGGTTACTCAGTAAACTCTTTTCCTTTGAGGTCCATACTATGCACATTTTCCACCCAATTAAAATCCTGATAACACAGTAGATGTTCCAACTCAAATAGAAATGACTACTAATGTGTACCTAATCATCTGTGCTAGCATACATCCACAGTTTTAAAATGAAATATTATCCATGTTTTATTGTATTTTTTATTATTTTCTCAAATAATTCTCAATTATTCTTGAATCTGGTTTGGGCCCCACTCAATTGTGTTACAGACTAAATGCAATAGTTGGCTTTTCTCCAGTTCTCCAGGAAACTTAGTTTCCCTCCTTAATGATTTCAGTACCTAGATCAAAATCTTTGCTTTCTCCTCAACTCTTATGGTCATACTGAGGGCCTTTTTTTTTAGGTTTGTTTGGGGTTTTTTTTTTTGGCAGAACAGTGGGGGTTAAGTGACTTGCCCAAGATCACACAGCTAGGCAATTATTAAGTGTCTGAGGTCAAATTTGAACCCAGGTCCTCCTGACTCCAGGGTCAGTGCTCTATTCACTGTGCACCTAGCTGCTCCCATACTAAGGGACTTTAACATACATGCTGACACTCTCTCAAACATTCTAATCATTGAGTTTTTCAACATATTCATCTCCCCTGATACATACTTCTTTATCCCACTTCTGCCAAGCAAAAAAAACAAAAACAAAATAAACAAGCAAACAAAGGGCCTTATCCTAGATCTTGCCATTACCTACAAATTCACTGCCTCCTTTATTATAAACTCTGAAATCCCCTTATCTGCACACACCCACATCTTTTTTTCTGCCTTTCCATATCAAACTCAGCTCTTCAACTACCATGTGACCTCTTATCACTTGATCCCTTAGTTCTCTCCCAGTTCATTACCCCTGTACTAATCATTCCTCTTTTCCCCATCTTAACCCTTCCTGGTCCATTATCATATAGCCAAGTATATGCCACAATGCTTCAGACTTGGATTACTCCCACCATCTGCTATCTTCATTAATACACACTTTCTGGAAAATCATGCAACTGTTCTACTTAGATCAAATTCAAATTTATTTCATGCAACCTTAGCTGGATCTGCATTACTATTAGGAAATTCTTCTACATTTCCCTTATCAACTCACTACCCCTAACTACACAGTAACTCTTCCAAACTTTTCATCCCTCTTCAAATATTTCATGGCTCTCCCTTTCCTCACCCTTACAACTGAGACTCAAGTCATTTTTCAGTCATGTCCTAATTCCATTTGGGGTTTTCATGGCAAGATACTGGTTGTATGCCATTTTCTTCTCCAGCTCATTTTTACTGATGTGAAAATTGAGACAGTGTTAGTGACTTACCCAAAATTACATTGTCTGAGGTCTGATTTGAACTCATAAAGATGATTCTTCCTGCCTCTAAGCCCAGTACTCTATAGAAAATGCCATCTAGCTGCCCCCAACTGAGAACCTTGCTTCATATTTTAAAGGAAAAAAAAAAGACCATTCTCTCAGAGCTCCTTCATCTCTCCTCTCAACTTATTTGATCTTATTCAGATGCTTTCTGCTGCTAACTCTTCCTTCCCTCCTGTCTTACACAAAGAGGTAGCCCCATTCCTTAACAAGGAAAATCCCTCTCCCTACACAAGAAATCCTATCTTCATTCTCTGTTCTCTAAAATATTGTCCCTTCTGTTATGACCATTCTCTCACTTAATTTCAATCTTTCCTTTTTTTACTGAATTCTTTCCTTCTGCTTACAAATATGCCATATTTATCCTATCCTCAAAACCATCACTTGTTTCTTCTTTCCCTGCTCATGATTTTCCTATTCCTTTATGCCTTTTGTGGTTAAAAGTTTCTTAGGAATCTATCTACAATGGATGCCTCTACTTCCTCTCTTCACTCTCCTATTGATACTTACAATCTGGTTACAACCTCATCAATCCATCAGACAGATTCTTCAAATTTCCCAAATGCCAAATTCAATGGCTTTAATCCCCTTTCTTCTTGACCTCTCTTTAGCCTTCCATACTGTCAAGTGCCTTCTTCTCCTGCATGCTCTCTTCCCTATAGGTTTCCAGAATATTATTCCCTTCTAATTCTCCTCTTATCTAATGATCTAATGATCACTCCTTCTTAATTTCCTTTACTGAATCCTCATCCAGATCATGTTCACTAGCTGAAGCTGTCTTGTAACTGTTTATCCTGTCTTGCAAGGATCTGTCTTGGTCCGTGCTCTCTCCTTTTTTAAATATTACTTTACCTGGTGATCTCATCAATTCACATTGAATTAATTACCATTTCTATGCTGGTGATTCTCAAATAGGGATTATTCAGCATCAAACTTTCTGCAGACCTCAGGTCTCTCACTTCCAAGTGCTTTTAAAACATCTCGAATTGAGCGTTGGAGGATGATTTTGTTTGTCCTTTGTTCTCAAAGAAAATCATGACATAAGGGAGGTGATGCTCTGACAGGCCCATGAATTGAATTTGAGTGAGGGGATCCTGTGCCAAGTCACAAATCTCACTTCCTCTTTCTGTATTATCTAGATCCAGGACCAGATTTGAAGCAGTATGAATGGAGATGACCTTGGATACAAGGTAATCAGGATTAACTAACTTGCCCAAGTTCATGCAATTAGTAAGTGCCTGAGGCCAGATTTGAAGTCAGGTTCTCCTTACTTCAGGGTCAGTGCTTTATCTACTGTGTCATCTAGGTGCCTCATCCTCTCAACCCTTCAAAGTCACAACATTTGTCATACTTCACTTCCTATCCGTATCTAATCTACTTCTAAAACTTATTGATATGTAATATTTCTCAAATTTGCAATTTTTCCCTTCTGATACTGTCACCAGTATGCACTACCTGGTATAAGTCATTAACACCTCACACTTTGACAATTGAAATAGCTTTCTGGTTGGTCTGCCTACAACAATTTTCTAACCATTCCAGTTCATACTCCATTCAGCCTCCAAAATGAGTCTTCTAAAATGACAATGTCATCTTCATACTCAGTAAATTCCAGTGGCCCTCTATCTATTACATTCTCACATAATCAATACTCCCTTTACCTTTCTAGGCTTATTATATCTTTTTTTAAGGTTTTTTGCAAGGCAAACAGGGTTAAGTGGCTTGCCCAAGGCCACACAGCTAGGTAATTATTAAGTGTCTGAGACCAGATTTGAACCCAGGTACTCCTGACTCCAGGGCCGGTGCTTTATCCACTACGCCACCTAGCCACCCCATAGTCTTATTATATCTTACAGCTCCACACAAAGTACTGTTTGATCCAATGACACTTGCCTCCTTTGTTGCTGCATACTCAAAGCACTGCATCTCTCAACTGCTGATTTTTCCTCTTGTTGCCCCCCATACCTGTAATACTTTCCCTCATCTCCACCTACTAGTTTCTCTGGCTTAAAGTTCAGCTAAAATTTTTACCTTCTATAGAAAGTTTTTCCAAATTGAGTTATTAATTAATTGCTTTTTATCTAATTGGCAGTTTATTTGCACATAGTTGTTTGCTGTCTTCCCCATTGTTAATTCTTCCAAGGCAGAGATTGTCTTTTGCCTTTGTAACCCTAGAACTTACCACAGTGCCTAGCATGATGGTAGCCACATAATAAATGTTTTTGATGAATTGACACCATAAGCTTCAAGGAACTGAAAATGAAACAGAAGTACCTGGTGAACCCAAACAGTTGCTATATATGACAATCAAAGAATTATGAAGGCAAAGTAAAGCGAAAAATATCATCAAAAATATATGAACAAAAAAATCTGGGCTAATTAAAGAGAAAGTGTTTAAATTAAAAGTACATGTATTACATGGTCATCTTAATGTCAAGGGAAACTGATGAGGGAATCAAAATATTAGACATTTTATTGAAAACTTATGAGAGGACATGGACAAGAATCATGTAAGGGTAGATGAGCATGGAGAGGTTGCTATCTGAATCATTGGAGGAAATAGCAAAAGTAAGGAGATCACAGATCTATTTGCATATTTGAATATCTGAGTAATTGAGAAAAAATGTCTTCTGACCATTACTTTTTGATTTCTGTAATAAGGAAAATGACTTATCATCTACATCTCCTCATCTCCAAGCTATGAGTGATTATGAGGATATGAGGATATGAAGACAAAGAAAGCACCTCAAAACAGGAAGTATCCTTTGATTAAGGAAATGGATAATCTCTCTCCAATTTTTCTCTTTTCCTTTCAGTACCTGCAGCCCAGATCAATAATTTTTTAATTGCAATTTAGGCTATGTCTTTCTTTCCTTTGCCTTCTTCTTCCTTTATCATATATAGTCAACTTAGTAAACTTATTGGGCTCTTAAATGTGAAATGGTTTTCCTTGCTTTCTCCTTTTTTCCTTTTTCTCCATATCCAACTGAGTGCACCCCAAATCTTTGTGGCTACCAATTTTCTCTCATTATCTCAATGACAAGTGCTTATGACAACATTCAGTTTCCTTTTTTTTCCTTTTTTTATTCTTGTAGTAATTAGCAAATCAACATGCACTTAATAAGTATGTTCTATAAGACCAAGGATCAAGCTAAACATTAAGAATACAGATACAAAGTGAATCACTTCTTGTCGTCACATGGCTTATATTCTACAAGGGGATAAAATATGTCCAAGATAAGTAAACAATATCTTAGAAAATAAATACATGGTAAGTCATACTTAAAGCAGAACTTACTTTCCTCCTCTCTTTCTGTCACATTCCAGGTACCTCCATCCTCTATGCAAAGAGCTAGCTGGAAGTTGTACTTTGTGTGACATAACAATAAATTATATACGACAGCCGGGTAGTTACCCAAAATTTTCTATTTACAGATTGATTGTCCCAGGCAATTCAAAAAACACATCTGTCCCCAGTGATTTAATTTGTTTGATAGTAAATCCATTGTAATCTAGTCAGATAACAAACTTGCTATTTATATCAAGCAAGCATCCAATTCCAAGATGTTAAATATAGGTTTTTCCAAGTTTACTGACAATCCTTTCTAATAAACTTTGGCATATATGAGAATGAGCATTTGACTCTACAGAGCTTTTATTGCAAGAGAAAAAAGTTTAAAATGATTAGGTCAGAACTACTTTAGAGACCAGTTTAAGAAACCAAACATTGGTTCATAGAATTTTAGAGCAGAGTAGGAGAAAGCTGAGAAAAATGAATTGATAGTTTATGAAATCATGAATTTGGGGCAAGCAAACCAGTTTTGGGGATACTCATTGGAAAAGACCATGATTATTAGCAGGAAATAGGGAAGCAATAACACTTTAATAATCACTATATATAACTATAAGCACCAAAAAAAAGTACAAAAGTCAAATGATGGGGCTGGGGAAATGGGATGGTGAGGTAAGTAGTATGGGGAGAAAGATACAGATGGGGAGAAGCAGAAAATCACTCACATAAGCATGGATTAGAGTTGGGAGCACTAAACAGTATGAACCTGTAGGTAGCAGAGTACTCCAGGGAGAGGACTTTGAAGTCTCATCTTTATAGTTTTATGGGGAAAACAGACTAAGTTATTTGTGCTAGCTTGGATTAGTTCATTAACATAGCAAAATCAGTTCAAAGTCATTGGTAAAACTTTAAAATTTTCATCTCAAAGTTATCACCATCTTTTTGATGTTCTAGTGGTATAGAACTATGGAGGTCTGGAATTTGTCTGGAATTTACATGTCAGAGGACCAGAATCCTGACAACAGCATCTAGATGGCTTTCCCTAATTCAGGACAAAATATTTGTATGCATATTTTGTTAAATATATATACGATTGGTAAATTTATGTTCTTTAGATCTTTGGGAAGATGTGTACTTGACTTCTGGGTTCCCTTTTCAATCTCCTTTCTTATTATTGACCTTTTATATTGACTACTTATGGAGTAACTGATTTTACTGGGGGACCAAAATAAGTATAATTTAAACACAAAAGAGTACTTGTTTAGGAATAGATCTAGGTTTGGGTTCTGGTTCCATCCATGCTTACCTGATATGATAGGAATTGCATTTGTGATTTTATTGATATAGAAAACTACTAGTGAATAAATTACTTCTACCAATGTAGGTAGGCAGTTTCTCTTCAAATGGAAGGTTAAGTGACTTATGAGTGTTAAATAACCACAACGAGTTCTAGCTGGCCAACTGTCAAATGTTCATTGAAAGCATTTCCAACTCAGACATTGGCAAATGCTAAAAATTGTGGTTCAATTTGTTGTTTTGTAAAAAGTGATGGAAAAAAATTTAATAAATTAGATCTTTATGCTTTTGAGTTCAAATATCTATATGCAATACCTTTCTTTCCATTATCTGCATGACCTTAAGCAAATCATTTCACTTCTCTGAGTCTCGATTTCCTCATCTGTTAAATGAGAATATTTGACAAGATGACCTTTAAAGATTCTCCTGGCTCTAAAGTATAATGATATTACCTTAGAAAAAATATTGATTTTGTCAATACAAAAACTGATATTTAGAGAAGCTGTAATTTGCTCAAGGTTATACAGGTGAATAGTGATCAGAGTCAGCACTAGAACTCAGCTCTCATTTCCTTTCCCCACACCCCAAAGCAATGTGTACAAGGCTATCCTGAGCATTAAACAAAGCATCATATCTGCTAATGGCTTAACATACTTCAGTATATTTTTCCCAAGATGGAAAAACAGAAAGAATGTTATAATGTAGCAGCTGTATGGTGAAGATGCTGCTCTCCATAGAGCATTGGTTGGCATATGGAAGTGTTTCCACTTTTCCCTTGACATCAGCTTATAGAAATTCAATAAGAGTAGGAAGGAGAGAAAGGGTCATTAGTTTTCCCAAAAGGAAAGGAATTCAAGTAAGGATTTTTAAATTCAATATTAAGGATAATCAATCCAATTTGGGGCTATAGCAAAGAAGTATATATTAGCCAAGGATTGTTTGGTTTTTTATTATTTATCCCAAGAACAAAGAGATATGTTTCATCCTGAATCAGTGTCAAAGGTTTTAATTAAGAAAATCAAGTTGAGCAGAATATAAAATACAGTAACATGTTAAACTGAAATTATTTCAGAAAGTACTTTTAAAATTTCTCCAATGAAGGCCCTTTCCCCTCTAGAAAAGTCAGAAACTTTGCATTATGGGAAAATACTATATTATATTATAAAACAAATTTCAAATTGTCACCCCTTGAAAAATGGTTTAATAATAAACCATATAGTTAAAAACCCTGTTGTTATGTGTAATGTATGTCTAAAATTGATATCATATATATTCATAAAATACATTTCTCCTTTCATTAATTTTTGTTATTAAATTTTGTCTCACTTGTTTTGCTTACTTATAAGTATATACTCACAAATACCAAGAAAAACAGCAGTCAGTAACAATGACTCAAGTTGTAATTATAGAGTCTTGAATTGAGACTATAGAAGAGAACACAGAGAGTGTTGATAAAACCTTCTGGGACATACTTCCTTCTCCATCATCAATGCACAGGGGAAGGAAGCATCCTCCACCCATGTTCTTTCTTTTCTGTCCTCCATATGATCCCTGGTTCGCTTGGTAGAAACTTTTATTGAGGTTAGTTAGAGTGAAAGAGTTAGAATCAAATGTCAATTAGTGAGTGATCTTTAAATTCAGTTAGCATAATTTATTAGCAGGTCACCATTTGTATAACAGAAACCCACGTGGAAGGAAATTTAGCTATCAGTTTTAAGTACACTGTTCAATAAAGCATATTTCATTAAAGTCACAGATATTTTTCCTTTTGAAAGACTGTCTGGCAATCATTAAGTAGTCCTGAACTAATCTAAATTTATTTCACTGACATCAGTTAGGAATGAATGTGAGTACAAAAATTATTCTTGTACTAGAAATCCTATAGAACTGATATTTTCTACAGGTAACTGACTATTTCCTAATTCATTTAAACAACAAAATGATAGGAAAATGGACTTAGAAAAAGTAGATCTGGGTTTGTACTCTGAAGTCATCATTTTTCATTTGTGTGATCCTTGGGAAGTTACTTCATCTCTTAGAATCTTATTTTCTTCATCTGGAAATAAAATATTCATCCCTCTCTTGACTTTACTTCTGACTCTCCAGACATTAGTATCATGCCTCAGCAACCTTCTCAACCAGGATGTTCCCTTAGTGACTGAGTCTCAACCTTGGAAAATCTCACAGCCCTGAGGCACTTCTCTTCCATTTAATTTCTCCTGAAACTTGCATTTTGAGGGACATTCCAGGCCGTCTATCATTTCTTTTCCAAATCTGTTTCTGACTCTGTGGAAACCACCACCAAGCCATTACATGTATACCTTTTCCACCTCTGATTTTTGTCTTCTTTTTATGTGATGTCTTCCACATTATAATGCAAATTATTAGAGAATAGGGACTATATTTTTGCTTACATCTTTAAAGAATACTTGAATCTTTGTTTTGTATACATCAAGGGCTGTTGTGTCGATAGCACTGCACTAAAAAAAAGTATATTATTTATGCATATTTGGTGCTTAATTATTGTTTGAGCAGGGTCTAGAGTTTAAATTTAGTTTCAGACACTCACTAGCCATGTATCTCTGGACAAGTCACAACTTAGATTCACCTTAAATTATTTGAGAAGGAAATGGAAAATTCAGTATTTTTGCCTTGAAAACAACATATGGGTAAAAGAAGATTCAGATATGATTGAACAACAGCTTATGATTTGTTAATCTGAATTGAATTATTAGCTGACATGTACATTCCTTTTCAGGCTTAAAATTCTATGACTAAGAATGAAGTTATCATTTGGTGGGTCATTTTGAATAATAAGTATTTTGTTACATTTTTAAAAGATAAAATTTTCTTTCAATTAACAAAAAAGTAATATTTTTCTCCCTTCCACTCTTCCAAATTGAAAAAAATGGAGAGTTATGTATAGCTGGCTAGCTAGATGATATATATGATATATACACACATGTGTGTACATATATATTGTACATGGACATATATGGGTTCATGTATATACAAATTTACTTACTCAGTACTTTTATGGAGAACAATTTAGAAACAGGGAATTGAGGGTAAGTAGAAAAGGGTCAATGAATGCTTTAAACTTTGGAGAGTTAGCAAATGAAGTAAAATGTGTGTGTGTGTGTGTGTGTGTGTGTGTATATATACATAATGAATGCATTAAATATATGTATTAAATAAATACGTACACTGCCTATATGCATGCAATATGTATATACATGAGGTATATATCTATATCAATCTAAATCTAATATATATGTGTTGTTGTACATATGCATATATTTTTGTAGCTCTACCCTTTGTTCATTTCCTCTCAGTCATGAGGTAGGCAGCAAAAGGAGGTGGAGAATGGTGATAAATCCTCTGAACTTCTTTGGAATTAGAAGATAAATATATTAGTTACCTCAAAACTAAAGAGGTCTGAGGGGGCAAATCATCAGAAGGAAAAGAGTGAGAAAGGATGAGTTTGAATTTTTTTTCAGGACCCCTTTCAATATGTCAGGGTTAAGGGATATTATCAATTCATGTTTAGAAAAGTGGATATAGCAACAAAATGTAGTTACACAGACTGAAGTGTTAAAACATAAAATCAGACTCTAGACTTTATTCTCTAAGTCGAGAATAGAACAATTAGCTTGACATAAGGAAGAAGGGTTTAACTAGTTAATCATAAGAGAAGTTACAATAAAGCAAGACTAGCTCAAAGCCATTATGAAGAGATCTTATGAATGACACAGGAGAAAACTTCTCTCATCTTTCCTCAGATCATACTATCTGGCAGCAGAATAGAATAGAATCCCATATGTAGTTCAAAAATGGGAGAGAATGAAATCTAGGACCAGCTTTTAGAGGAAATGAGGTGGGGGGGGGATTACAATCTCCTTCCTATCCTATATCAATCAGTCTTATATATATTTTTAAAGAAGAATGAACTCCAGGTTTAAGGTGGGTGTATTTTGTAACTATACTTCTGCTTTATTATCTAAGTAAATGTCTTTTCTAAAAGTCAATTTTGATGACTGATTTTTAAAGAGAAGCATACTAGTGGAGGTTTGCAAACTTGTAGAGTTAACTCTAGATTGAAGATAAAATTTTCTTCCAGTGCCTAACCTATAAATGCAAGGCACGTTTCCACATCATTCTAGCATGTTAGATTTCATTATATCAGTTTTGAACTGTAATATTTTAGAGATGGGAAAGATCTTAACAATTAAATATTCATATAATATAACAATGGGAAAGGTCTTTCTCAGCTACCAATTCTGCATCAACTAACGTATTTCTCTCCCTTTTTCCATATGTATCAGTGAGTAAATTCCATATGTTGATTAGAAAAGAGTAAAGATTATGCTTCCCAGAATGCTGTGAGGCAATGAACACAGGAAAACATATTTTAGAACATTAGCCAAAACTATAATTGATAATACTCTTTCTCAAGGTAAAATCAATTAGAGGGTTAACTTAGACCAGAAACACATTTACAACAATGTTTAACCAAGAATGCTGAGAGTATGCATGCATGAGTATGTATGTATTATTCAATGTATATACATATTCATATATACACACATATACATATAAAAACATATAATTTATTTATTTTTATTTTGTCTACATTTATCCCAATACCCTTTCCCTCTCAGAGAACTATCCCATATGATAGAGTATACATTTAAGGAAAAAAAAGATAAAATAAATCAGCAAAATTGCTAAATAGATGAAAAATTCTGGAGCAAGTAAAGTCATCTTTTCAAAATTCTTATTTGTAACCATGTTTGTTCTTTTTAATTTTTTAACACTCACTTTTGAACGTTTTGTGTTTTATTCTATTGCAGTAGTCAGTATATATTGTGTTCTTGGCTGTGTTTATTTCAATTTAAGTCATTCCATGTCTTTCCATGTTCTATGTAATCCATTATGTTAATCATTTCTTACAGCATAGCAATATTCCAGCACCTTGTTGGACCAATTTGTTTAGCTATCTTCAAACTGATGGTGATTTATTTTGTTTCCAGGTCTTTGGTATCACAAAAAAAGTACTGCTATAAAAATTTTGGAGAATATTGTAACTTTAATTTATTTTTATTAATGAATAAATGCATAAAAGTATAATTTCTGGTCAAAGTGTATGGACAGTTTAGTCACTGTATTTGCACAATTCAAAGTTGTTTTCTAAAGTGTTTTTACTGATTCACAGCTCCACCAAAGATAAATTAGTATAATTATCTTCCAATAAAGATTCCAAATTGATTATTTCCAGTCTTTTTGTCATCATATTGAGTTCAAAAAGGATTTTTAAAACCAAGGAGGAAAGGAAGAACAAAAATGGACAAAAGAAATGAGTCAAGGGCATCTAGGTAGTGCAGTGAATGGAGCACCAGCCCTGGAGTTAGGAGGTCTTGAATCAAACCTATCCTCAGACACTTAATACTTACTTAGCTGAGTGACCTTGGGCAAATCACTTAAGCCCGTTGCCTTGCAAAAATCAAAATGAAAAAAAAGTAAGGATCATGCAGGAGAATTGGGGAAAAAATGAAGGAGTCAATAACTTTAAAAGTAAAATTGGCCCAATGAAAAATATTTTTTTTAACTTTAAAGTAAAATGATCAATTTGAAAAGAAAAACTAGTCCTTTAAAAGTAAAATCAACCAGCTGGAAAAAGAAAACAACTCATCTAAAAGTAAAATTAATCAACATAAAAGGAAACAAAAGTTAAGTAAAGAAAATATAGCCATAAAAACTAGAATTGGACACATGGAAACTAATGACTCTAAGAGACACAAAGATTCCATTAAAAATCCACAAAAGGCTGAAAACAAACCAAAAGAAAATATGAAGTCATTCTTAGGAAAAATGATCAAGCTGGAAAATTTATCCATGAAAGATAATTTATCAATTATTGGCCTACCTGAAAGCCATGATCAGAAAAAGAATCTGGAATATAGTTTTCAGGAAATTATTGTGGAAAACTACCCTAATATCTTAGAACAAGAAGATAAAGTAATCCTTCAAAGAACTCATCAATCATCCACTGAGATTTCCAAAATAAAAATTTCATAAAATATTATACTCAAACTTCAGAATTCTCAGCTAAAGAAGAAAATACTGCAAGCAACCAATATGAAGCAATTTAAATATTAGAGAGTCAGAATTACACAGGACTTATCAGCTTCAACATTAAAGGAACAGAGGGACCTAGACTGTGATGTTTCAGAAGACAAAGCGACTTGGATTATAATCAAGAATCAGCTGCCTTACAAAATCCACCATATTCTTTCATTAGAAAAGGTGAATTTTCAAAGAAATAGATTATTTCCAAACTCCCTGATAAAAAGACCAGAACTGAACGGAAAATTTGATCTTCAGATGCAAGACTCAAGAGATATATAAAAAGGTAAACAAAGAAAAAAATTAGTCAATAAGACTAAACATTCTACATCCCTCACAGGAATACAATATTGTAACTCTTGAGAATTGTATTTCTCTTAAGACTGTTGAAAGGAACATAATTAGACAGAAGGTGTGTATATAAATTGATTATTTGTGATGATATGTTCTTGAGAACTGTATTTCTGTTGGGACAGTTAGAGGGAGTGACTATCAGAACAATTAAAAAAGTATACTTTGATAAAAGGTGTGAATAGAAGACATGTATAAAACAATTAAGACATGGGGAAAAAGGATTGTAGTGGGAGAAGAAGGTGGGGGCATTAGAAGATAAATAACACTACATGATGTTCATCCTTCATAATCACAGAGAACATGTCATCATACTTTCACAATTATATTTATTATTGTGCAAAAACATCCTTTTCACTTGTCTTTACAGGAATCCTTTCACTTCATGGTCAGATCTGATAGGAAACAGAATTTGTGCTGGATGCTATGAGAGTACTGAGCCCTTGAATACAAATTTTTTCCTCCCAGATCAGGGAGACATTATGGTGCTCCAGCAATTCCAGACAAAGTGCCAATACGTGATAGCTGGTAACAAAATAGTGACTCATAGTACATGAGATGCCTTGACATTTCAGCATATCAGACTGTGACCACACAGCCAATCCAGATCTTGATGAACTAATCATCAGTATGAACTTTTCCCCCAGACTTATTATAATGGAAACAAAGAACCTACTATAGTAGAGAGGAAAAAGGTAGGATTTGGGCACTGAGTAAATATTGTCTTTAATAGATTTGGCTCAAATAGAGAATAACATACATTCTCAATTGGGTTTAGAAATTTATCCTAACCTACATAGAAATAGGAGAGGAAAGGGAAAGGAAGGGGAAGACGGAGGCTGATAAAAGGGAGAGGAAAAGTAAAAGTATAAATAAAAATATGCGATGTATGCCTATTTATAGATCCCGAGTAAAATAGTGTTTCATTTAGTTTTCATATAAATAAATGTAAAATCACTCTCTACATACTTCCATATTTCAGTTCTTTTGTGAGTGTAGAGTTTTCTTTCACATGTCTTTTGTAGCTAATCAGATATATAATAGTTAAAATGATTTATACCTTTTAAAAAACAATATTACAATAGACACAATAATTTTGGTTTTGTGTCTTTCATATCTTCATTGTTTCTTGTAAGTCAATCCATGTTTTTTCCTAATATCAATAAGTTCATAATTTCTTAAACACAATCAAATATAGATTTAAATTCATATAAAATAGATGCTTAATAAAAATTTCTTAAATTTAACTGAATTAAACCAGTTCCTAAACTTGAAAGTTAAATATTGAGTCCTACTACTAAATAGAGTTTATTTAAAGAACTTCTCATCTCTTTTATATGACTTCAACTGATTTTGGAATCTTAACCTTTTTTAAATGATCTCATCCTGTCTGGAAGAACTTCACTCACATGAAAGATTTTGATGCATAAAAAAAGAAAAATGCATTCTGGTTCAAGGCCAAAAGTCGAGAGAGATGGTACATTGAACTTTTGTTTTACTTGCTCTATTTGGAAAATTCATGATCTAGAATACTCAATGAGCAAGGTTATGCCCAAAAGTATATTTTTTGAGCCAAAGTGCTGTAAAGAAATATTCTTTACACCTGCTTTGAGATCATTCACAAGGTCTATATCTCTGAACCATTCACTATTAAAATGTAGAGCGCTGCCTCTTCCAAAAAAAGTGGAATTTTATATATATACATATATATACACATATATATGTGTGTGTATACATATGCATGTAGATATGTAGATATAATGTATATGTATATATGTACATATAATATATATATATGAAGATGCTGATTTACATATGCAAAACTACCCATTTTTGGATTGAATGGCTGTTGACTGAAAATATGAATTGTCGGTAAAATTTTTCAAAAGCTTATAACTCATGATAGATGACTCTTGTCTGAAGAACTTCCCAACAGTCTCCTTAGAATTAATCCATCTGACTCTGGAATTATATTCAACTTCAAATTGTGAGATTCCAAACCAGACATCTACTGATGCCTTGAATTTTTCTTGAATTGTGATTCTATTCAAATCATCATTGATTAAGAATCTGCTATTTGGCACCATAGCAAAGTTGTTAGAGTGACATATTAGTAGACCAAAGAAGACCTGACTTTAAGTCCTCCCCCATTGCATGCTGTTTATGTGACCATGATTGAGTCATTTAAAGGAGTTTCCAAACTAGGTGTTCTCTATATTGATGCTTATATCCAGACTAATGAGAAAGACACCAATGTAGTCTTTTTAGGCCATCAAAAATATTGATATCATAGGGATTCAAATTTGAAATTTGCATTAGGTATAAAATAGAGGTAATGTAACATAGTAGATAAAAAAAATTAGCCTTTGATTCAGGAAAATTTGGATCAACCTCTCACATATATTGATTCTGGGAATTGTTATCTCACCTCTCAATGACCCAAGCAATTCTCTAAAATTTTGATTATATAAAAGATGCTAACTTCATTTGTAGAGGGAGTTTCATCACCTGAGATTTCCCTATAACAATGAAATCACTTGTCTATTTTTTAATCCTCTTTTAGGCAGATAAACTAACTGAATTTCAATATATTGAAACCTATCACAAACCTTTTCTTGCTGTGGTATTTGTAAAATTTTGGTCAATGAGAAAATTCCACTCATTCCCAACTTGATCAAACAGGGAATGTCATCCACTTGGATGCCATCATTAGAAATGTTTTTCTAATTAAAAACTGAGCAATATCAACTAATAAAAATACCTCTAAGAGAACTGTAAAAACTATGCAGATAAGGGATCCAGCAAAGCTGAAAAGCTGTGACAGTATTCAGTCCTTGAATATGGTCCTCTCAGATCAGTGAGACATTATGGTGCTCCAGCAATTCCAGACAAAGTATCAATATGTGATAGCTGGTAACAAAATAGTGACTCATAGCACATGATCTTTGACCTCTGTGATACCTGGTTTGGAGTCTCACAATATTAAGTCAGCTATCATTCCAGACTCAGATGAATTGGAATACAAGGCCACTGTTGGGAAGTTCTTCAGGCAAGAGTCATCTATCAGGAGTTATATGCTTTTTAAAAATTCTACTGAAAAATCATCTTTCCATTTAACAACAATTCAATCCCACATGGGTGCTTCTGTATATGTTTATATACATCTACATATATATATATATATATATATATATACAGATATATTATATCTATATATTCACATGCATATATATATTGATATATTTGTCCACATATATACACATGCATATATTTATATACATATATACAAACATATCTATCTAGAGGAGATATAATTTTTCATATTTCATTTTTTAATGACTTTCAATAACAAAAACCTAAATAAGAGTCAAGGAATAAAGTCATGGGTCTACATAATTCTGCATTCATTCATTGTCTTATTAACAAAAGTTTTTCTTTTTTCTAATATTAATTTACATGGTTTTGTTTTTATATCATTTACATTTCAGGAATATTCCTTCCTAGACCAGACAGTCATTTCTCATAGAAGCATTTATTAAAAAATTCAACAAAACTAATATGTTTCACATATGTCCTTTTTCATACAAACAGCAAAACTTCAGCAAAGAGGAAGGGATTGAATTATAATTTCTTTGGAGACTGTCTATTGTATTCAAACAGAATTGAATTCTGTTTTGTTCTGATTATTTTTCCACTGACATTGTTTGAAATTTGTATAGTGTGTGTGTTTCCTTATTATTCTTCCTTTCCTTTATATCAGTTCCTATATCTTCCTAGTTTTCATTATATTGATTGTTTCTTATAGCTCCATAATATTTCACAACATCCATGTACTAGAGCTGTTTCCTAATTGATGAACATTTAATTTATTTCATGTGCTTTGTCACTACCAAAAAATGTTATATGTAGGACCTTTCTTGCTATCCTTGACCTCCTTAGGGATATATGTCTAGTAGTAGTATCTCTGAATCAAAAAGATGGGAATTTTAATCCCTTCCTTAGTATGATTCCAAGTCATTCCAATTTAAGATATATTTTCACAAAACTCTATTCTTTATCTTCAAATATTGGTTATCACATCCTTAACTAAATTGTAAACTTTTAGAGGCTAGGGGACATATATTATACCCTTTGAATCCTTCATAAGACTTGACATACTGTAGAGTCCAGTCACTAAAATGTTTGTTGAATATTTTTTAACTTCCATTCCATAGAAATAGCTCCCATTCATCATTGCCTCGGCTGAAAGGTGCATCCTCCTTTATATGTATTTCTATTCATTTTTTTCTCCAATCATGGATGCTTAGTGAATACTGTAACACATATAATCTCTTTGCAATCTACCTGTATCTAAACTTAACATTAGAATTCTCTGACTGTCGAAAAAAGTTATGCCTCTTCAAAAACTATTTCTACTTTATTGATACTGTGTCAAGCTGCATGAAATCAAAGTAAGAAGGCTGGGGAATAGTCTTTGAAGGAGCCCACTCAAAGACAAATTCTATTCAAACAAGCTCCCAGATTGCCTAAGTATGGATACTAAAATACTGCATGCACTTATATAACAAGTCGAAGATGATGATAATTGAAGACCAGTAGTTCAGGAGATTTTGTCTGACCGTTCTTTACCCAGAGATACACCCAACATGCTGATTAGGTAGCCTTAAAGACAGCCATTTTCCTTGGAATAATTTTTTGCTATAATTATGCTTCTTCAACTTCCATTTGTACTGTATTTGGCTTAGACAAAGACAATCTAAGCACATCAACACAAAATGCACAATTTCCATAGGTTTTTAAAGTACTCTGGGAAATTTAAAGTTCATTATCTTGGTGATCATTTTATTTGATTTGCCCCTCCACAAAGGCTTAAAATTCCCTACTTCCTTGTAAAGTTAGGTGTAAGTATGATGAGACAAAAGAAAAAAAATAAATCCCTCCTCATTACTAGGAAGAATTCAAGTATGAGCCTACACTAGCACAATAAGATGCCACCCTATATTTCCAGTTTTATTCCATTCTAGTCTTCCTTTGTATGTTAGATTCCATCCAAATAAGATTAATTCTTCCCATTTATGTCCCTTCTTTTCCATTTCTATGCTTTTCTTTGAGCTACTTCCTATCTTGAAATTGTACCCCTCATTACTCTTTCAAAAACCTTTTGCTTACTTCCCTACTCAGACATTAGATAATTACTTAGACATTACATAACCCTTCATTTGCATTTCTCTTATGTACTGTTGTATTTTTTTGTTTTTTATTTATTTGGTTCAATAACCTCATTTTAGGATATGGTTTTCATGAGGAAGTCACAGAAATGCTTCACTTAGTAACAAACCTGCTAGCAATATCTCCCTTCTCTAGCATATACTTCAAATTAAATTAACATATAACAAAAAGTTTTTATCAAATTGTGCCTTATTAAAATTCACTTATTTAAAGGGAGCTGGCATGTCTAAGCATGCACTTAAAAGAGTCCCATTCTCTACTATTTTCTTGGCAGGGTGTGAATTCTCCAAGAATAGTATGAAGTCTCCTTATCCTCATTGACCTTTTTCCTCTAATGGCAATGAAGCCCGCTATGTTGACATTACATTAATTAGAGCATTCACACCTTTGAGCTGGTCCTTGAGCTTTGCCTTTAAAAGCAACAGGCACTGCCAGGAGGTAACAAAAATAAAATAACAGTAGCAGTAACAAGAAAAACAACAATAAAACTACCATCTAGATAGCATTTTAAGATTTGCAAAGTACTTTCTTCTCAAGGAGGGGGAATAATTCAGAGGGGAAAGAAAACTTAAAGCCCAATTTAAAAGAAAATGATTACTTTGCTATGTAATTGGGAAGTGTCTAATGGAATAAAAAGATTTGCAAAACAATTTAATATCAGTTCCATTTGGTCATAGAAACAACCTAGTGAGATGCTATTGTTATTATTATTATTCCTATTTAGTAAAATGAGAGAATTATATATCAAAGAATTTGAGACTCAACCAAGGTCACATAACTGATCAGTTCTAAGGTAGGATTTAAACCAAAGTGTTCCTGGCTCCTAGTCCAACACTTTACTCAGTCATTATGATGCTTCTTGTAATCACAGAAGTCACAGATATCCAAAACTAAAAGGTAAACAAAGTCAGAGAGAGGGGGGAGAAAGGGAGAGACAGTAAAGAGGAAGACAGAGAAGAGAGATAGAAAGAAAGTGAAGGAAAGAAGGAAGGGAGGGAGGGAGGGAGGAAGGGAGGGAGTCAGGGAGTCAGGGAGTCAGAGAGTCAGGGGGAGAGAGAAGGAGGGAGGGAGGGAAAAAGAAAGATGGATAGACATGAAGATACCTATGGGGCTGAAGAGGGAGAAAGAGTGAGAGACAGCAGATAGAAATAAATCTTTACATTTATTCTTATAAAAGGAATCTGGCCTCAAAGACAACACCTATTAGCTGTGTGACATTGGACAAATCACTTAACCCTCATTACTTCACATCTAGAACCATCTCTAGTCATCCTGATTTATATCTAACCACAGGACCCAGTTTGCTCTGGGGGAGAAAGTGAGGCTGATGTCTAAGCAGAGTACTGCCCTCACTCAAATCCAATTCATGTTCATGTCATGGCATCCTGATATCATGGTCTTCTTTGAGAACTAAGGACAAACAACAACATCATGAGAAACTACTTATACCTCAAACTATGTCAGCAGGAGCCAAAGAAGAGACAAAGGAAAGTTTTCAGAAAGTAGAAGAGTTGATGGAGACACTAACATCACTCAGATATGGAAAACACAGGCCACAAGCCCAAATGGAAGAAGTGTTGACAATGGAGAACCACTCAGGCTTCTCCTTTCACTAGTCCTGTGAGTCACAGGCACTGTGTAGAGTCAGAGGAGAAATGGGACCCATCAGATGGATACTAACTTGAAGCCCTTCAGATAGGGGAATAAAGCTTTCCTGTCAAGTGACTCTTAGCATGCATTCACGCATTGTCATGTGAAATAAAATCTTTCTTATACCCAATGTTTCATAAACCTGAGTGTTTTCTGGTGAACTAAGGGTTCTTAAAAAGACATGAACTAAATTCTGATGTTCTCAGCAAAATCTGAGTAGAGGCAAAATAAGCCAAATGCTAATGCTCCAATAGGAAACCTTCAGTGAAGGTATGTGAGCTATAGAGATTGTTACTGAGAGAAGCTTCCAGGGAAAGCCTGATTCATTATGTCAAAGGTCAGGACCCAAATACCAAATGAGTGACAAATTTTTCTCTTTTACTACTTTTACTCTGATTATGACTCCTTTCTTGCAAACTACTGCTAAACTGCCCCTGTCCTTGGAATTAATTTTAACACAGGTGTTTTGTCATTGTCCTTTTTGTTACTGTCCTCTACTGTGCTGTTCCCCACTGTTTGATTCTCCTTCAGAACATCCTGATAATTGTCTCCACTCAAGGGACCAGTTAGAAAGCTGGTCCATGGAGCAATTAAAATGGAAACTTTTCCATACCTCCAGGGCTCACAATGCCTGAGGGTTATTTAAACCTTCTGTTGTTTTATACATATATTATATAGACTCTTTTTTCCCCCAAAATGTACATACACACACAAAAATTTCTTCTCAGATGGCTATAGGAATATATTTTTGTTGGGTTGCTGAAAGTGTTTTTCACTGCAAGATAATTCATGTTGAATCCATCCCATTTAATTTTTTTCTTCACCTGTACTTTGACTATGTACCTCTTGTTCATGTTAATAGAGAAGATTGAGTCTTTGAGTCAAAGAATAATTTTTTCTTTCAGTTTCCTTTTGGTTTTCCATATTTTATATTCCTTTATATCAACTGAATTTGTTTATGCAAACTATCCCATACTGCTTCTTTTAAGGCTCCCAAAAAGGAGCCAGTCAATTAACATTTCAGTGAATCAGACATTTTAATATAATATATATATATATATACAATATATAATACATACAATAATATTTTATAGGACTTTAAGATTGGCTGAGAGCTATATAATCTAGATTTATCCTCACAATGATTCTTGTCTTTCATTTTTTGAAGAAGATCACAACATTAGGAAGGTGATGCTATGACATGTACTTGAATTGGATTTGAATGAGAGGTCCTGTGCAAAGTCACTAGCCTCACTTTCTTCTCCAAAACCATCTGGGTCAAGTGCTCAGATATCAGGATGACTTGAGATAGCCTTGAACATAAGGCAATTGGGGTTAAGTGACTTGCCCAAAGTCACACAGCTAGTAAGTGTCTGAGTTCAACTTTGAACTCAGATCCTCCTAATTCCAGGGTCAGTGCTTTATCTATTACACCACCTAGACATAATGTAGAAAGCCACTGTAGGTATCTGAAGTGATATGTGAACTCAGGACTTCCTAGCTCTAGGTCCCCCATTATACCCACTGACTACCTAGCTATGTATCTTATCAACAACAGGGATTACTGAATTCTTATAGTACTTCTTACTATCTCCTTTGCTGTCCCATAAGTAATAGAGAAAAGGGAGAAGAAGAAGAAAAGGATTTCCCCCAAAAGTCTCAATGTCACTCAAGTCCCAAAGTTCTAATGCCAATTTATTTCCATTATCTTACCACTGCTTGATCAAGGACCAGCATCCTTGGAGCCATGAACACATTGGTTTGAGTTCTGTCACTGACACAGAATAACTATTTGACCAAAGTTCTATGCAAATCTTTTAAAAATATAAATGTTCCAGGCATTATTAGCTAAAACTATTGATTATAGATAAATTGCTGATTTGTATCTGTGGTTGGAATTCCCAAGTCATTTTTGATTCAGACATAAAAACAAAATAAAATTTTGATGCTTTATCAAAATATCAAAACAATTATCTTCTTAAATAGTTTCCTCTATGAGATAATGAATTTTGTGGAATGACCCTGAAAGACAGCCTGGTAGTAGGGCTTGGGTCCATTTGTGCTCTTCTACAGTCAGGAAAGGAAATGTATTTTGGAGTCCACACCCTTAATGTCCTGACTTCTCCTTTTAATTTCCCATAGGGACAGTCTCATTTCCTTTAGGATAATATTTGTAATCCTCAGAATTCAGACAGAGCCCCTAGATAACCGAAATCATCAGAGTTCTTCCTTCTGGAAGTAAGATTTGCCATTTTTAAAATGTCACTTATAAATATAAATTAGAAATTTTTCTCTTTTCTGACCACACTTGACATAAATAAAAATAAAGTTTTCTTCCTTAGAAAAACTTGTGGGATGAATTCAATTCTATTAAGCATCCAGTCAATTCAGGAAGGGCACTGATTGACACAGAAAGGCAATACTTTTTCTCTTTCATTTTCCTTCAACCTGAACTTTGACTTTTATTCCTCAATTCCAATTCACATGGTCTTCCCCAGCTACCCAAATTCCCTGCAACTCCTTCAAACCCCCTCACACTAATTTCCTATCTCTGACTCTCTTAGAAGAGGAACACTGAGTTATGGCTCAGCAAAAAACAGACAACAAAACCAATTGTCCCCCGAGGTGACTTTCTAATTGGCAGTTACTGGCTTCACTAAAAGCTAGATAATTTCCTTTCATCTATAAAGTAGCACTTCAAATGAGCAGACTTTCTGTCCTATGTGGGGAAAATAAACCTCAATCTGGAAAAACAAATCAACAAAACTATTCTCACAATAATACATTGCTCATTTTTCAACCTGATCATTTCTAATAGATGACTGCTGACCAAGCAAAGCAAGTGTCAAGATCATTGCCTGAGGAAAGATGTATGAGCAATAGGGAAATGTTTTTTAATTGTCCAGACCCAACATGACTGGAGTCTGGATTGTTAGCTTCTATCATATAGGTTTTCTGCTTGGAAAGTGATGGTGACAATGATATCTACTCTAATTTTCTAGAGGCAAGGAGTATTCCCCAAAAGTACTAAAGGCTTCCTTCCAGATATGGTAGATTTAGGGTTTGTTATGACTGTATGTGCATGTATGATGAGTAATTTCTCTGTCTCTCTGTCTCTGCCTCTCTCTCTCTCTCTCTCTCTCTCTCTCTCCTTCTCTCTCTCTCTCTCAATATCTCTGATTCTGTGTCTGACAGGCTGTCTCTTCTGCCACCTCACCTATTCTCACAAATATCATGATCTGTGCTGTATCTGATTAGGGCAAGAAGCAAGTAGCCAGCTGCTTTCTGGAGTGTACAAAGTATGATGGTCAGCAGGAGACAGACAACAGGGGGAGAAAAAGGCATCAATAACCATTATTATTAGCATGGAGATAGAAAACACCAATTTTTACATCATGCTTTAAAAATTAGAGGCTCTATCCAGCATTATTATTGTTACTTAACATGTGTAGAATATCAACTGCAGAGCAGACTCTATACAGAATATAAAGAAGCTATAGTCTCTGCCCAGTGGGTATGTCATCTAAATAAGACAAAAAAGAAAATAAGCAAGCAGAATAAGTGAGTGGTTCATGCTGACAGAAAGCAGAGGAAATTGGTTCCAGTTTTTTCCTTTCTCTGTTTGGATTTGAAAACTTCTTTAGTTTTTCATTTGATGTTTCTGTAGTATTTGAAAGTTAATACCATTCTTTCTATCTCCTACAAGTAACTATATGTAGGGACAGAATAGAAAGGTGGTTAGTTTATTAGACTTGAAATTTAAAAAAAAATTGGATTCAGATTCTACCTCTGACACATACTAGCTGCAAGTTACTTAAGCTCTGTGAACCAAGGGCAAGCATCTACGGCAATTCCTCAGTTTTAAAAGAACAGTAGATGAGGTTCCCATCATGACATCAAAGATTCTTGTCATAATGACCAAAAGTGAAGTAGATGCATTATGAGATACAGTATTGGTGGTTGCCAATCCTAGGAGTTACATAGGATATCAAGGACCAAGATTCTATGTTGATTCCTCCCCTGATAAAATATATTAGAGGCAATTAGTGAATACAGATTAAAGGAAAGTACAAGTTTACTTACTACAGTTTTCATCTTGATAACCTGGTTTCAAAACTAAAATGATACAGTTAAATGATGGTCTAAAATTTGAGTAAAGATTCAAGGAAAATACTTTTTATCATATTCAAAGTGACTTTCTCATTTTAAAATTATAATTTATTGATATGGATTCTTTTGGCATCTTTATTTCCCAATGTATTTCTCCTTTCAAAAAAACTTTTTGCATATCTAAAGATATGGTAATGAAATACTAGATCTTTTAAAAAATATATATTAGGTTAATTTTTTCTAATGTTGCATTACCTTTATATCCCTGATATAAATTCAAAACTTAATAATATTAACTCAATATGTAGATATATTGATATAGTATTTTTCCAGAATTTTATTAAAATTTTAAATTTGTATATATATATATTAATGATATTGAGTTATACTTTCTCTTCCTTTTTCTCTTTTCTTATTTTTATCCTTCTTCCCTTCTTCCTTTCTTCCTCCCTTTCTTTCTCTCTCTCTCTCTCTATCTTTCTTTGTTTCTTTGTTTCTTTCTTTTTGTTCCTGGCTTAGATATTATGCAACTCAGAGCTCTCAAGTTCAAGTGATCTGTCAGCTTCAGCCTCCAGTATCAGTAGATACAGGAGTGTGTGTCACCACATCTGACCTTTGAAAAAATTTTTCCCCACTACTTGGAATTTTATATTGTTAAATTTTTTAGTTAATTGATTTTTCTACCATCTCTAATCATTGTTTAAAAGTTTATTAATTTTTATTATTCTCAAATAACTAATTTTAATTTTACCTCTCCTATTGTCTTTTCTGTTTTCCTTTTTTAAGTTTCTCCTCTAATTCCCTTCTTTTGTACTTTTTGAGGTTGTTCTTTTATTTATTTTTCCAATTTTAATTAGTTCATTAATGTCCATTTTTATTTTGTTAGCATATATTCTCAAGAATATACTTTTTTCCCCTGTGAGGACTGCCTTAATTAAATTTCAGAAATTTTAATATGCTGTGTCATCATTATCACTCTCATTTATATAGTTATAAATTGCTTCTGTGATTTTTTCATTGTCCCATTCAATTGTTTAGGATTCCATTATTGAGTTTATGTTAAGGCCCTTGTCTTTGTTTATAGTCTTAGCAAAGATTGCTCTTTTTTAATACATATAATATATAAGTGAAGCAAGTGTTGTATAGTGCAGTTGTATCAAACTCAGGATCCATTAAACCATAAGCAAGGAACCTGCAGGCTATAACTGACTTAAAAAATATATATAACCCAACAACTCCATATTAACATTATCTAGGTTTTCCTGTATTTTTATTCATTTTGTGAAGTATTTCCCAATTATATTTTAATCTGGTTTGATCTCCACAAAGGAGAGTTTTGGATTGAGTGTTTGACACATCTGATGTGGAAGATGAATACCAACCTTGAAATCAGGAGAATTTGAGTTCAAGTTGCATCATGGTCCCATACTGGCTAAATGATCTTGAACAGGTGATTTAATCTTTCAATGTTCTAAGCAACTATAAATGACTTTCACTTGTTTAGAAAAATTCTTCACCTAGACCAGGGAAATCACAGATACAGATATATCTCCAGTCTATTGTTATCACTATCTTTCTCCTTATCCATATAAAAACTGAAAGTAAACAGGAGTCAAACTAATGCTACAACCTTCCCTCACACTCTAATGAACTCTGTACCAGACTCTAAACTCATACAAATAGCAATGCACCTTCACTCATGAAAAACATCCAACCAACTGGGCTTCCAATTTCTCCCCTTCCAGAATTATTGAGGGAAGCAATCCATGTGGGTAAGAGACTCACCTTTTCACCACCTATAACCTCAACAGGCAAGTAAGACTCAGTCTTTATGTGTGGCTTAAACCACTTTAATGTGTGGTAGATTACTGGGTCTGTTTCCAGCTAAGTCACAGAGTAGGTAAGTCACTCCTATGAGAAAAGTACAGCTATCCCGACTAACTGCTCTTTTATGGGAACTGAAGTTACAAGTTATTCTGAGGAAGAGATAGGAGGAAGCATGTTCCGGAGAAGTCAAATCACTATCACTGCCTCCACCACTGAACCTTCTCAGGCAGTATGGAAATAGCATTAGAAGTTACATACAAAATCCTGCAATTATTAGCTGTTTCAGCCCAGCATCCATAATGACCATCTATGGAAGCAACTTGCTATGGGTATGCAGTCTGGATTTTTTTTTTCTAAGAATGTAGCAATAACTACTTGAGGAACCCAGGGGGAAAAGCTCTTAACACCAAAATCCTTAGCACTGTCAAGTGCTTAAAGAACTTAAGATGCAATTTCATTTCTATAGGCTTACATTTCTTACCTCCATACATATCATTTCTATGTGACAAATCTTTCCTTAATTTCAGGGATTTACTCAAATTATTGATCCTTTTCATTTATTTTACTTTGGTATTTTATTTTCTCTCTTCTTTTCCCCACAGAGTTAAGCTGGTAGTTTAAAACCACCCCTCCACTGTTCCCTCCAATTTCTTTCATTATTTAATTTTCTTTAACTATGTGTTCTTCTAATAATATTTTTCTTTGTTCTCTTTATTAATAATATTCTCTTCCAGTTTATTCTGAAATTTTCTTTTCTTATTCATAAACTATTACATTATTTATTCCTGCTCTAAATTATCAACAATCTTTGCAGATTTAAAGCTTCTGAAATAATGAGATTAAACTTCTAATCATTTTTTGCAATCTCCCATCATCTTTAATCTATATTTTCTACAATTCATGATTTAAATTATTATCTTGTGATAGAAAAAACATAGATAGAAATAGTGACACATGGTAGAAATAACTCAATATCTTATATTTCAGGATTAAATCTTATATCCTGACTTTCTCAAGATTGTTTTTCTTAACATCACTTGTACAAAAATATTCATAGCAGCCTTGTTTGTAGTAGCAAAGAATTAGAAATCAAGTGAATGTCTATCACTTGGGGAATGGCTGAACAAATTACAGTATATGTATATTATTAGAATCCAAGAGGGATGGGAATTCAAAGAAGCCTGGAAAGATTTGCATGAATTGATGATAAGTGAGATGAGCAGAACCAGAAAAGCAGAACCTAATGGTAACATGGGGATGATGATCAATCTTACTGGACTTGCTCATTCCATCAATGCAATAATCAGAAACAATTTTAGAGTACCTGCAATGGCTAATACCATGTGTACCCAGAGAAAGAATTGTGGAGTTTAAACAAAGACCAGTCTATTACCCTCAATTTTTTTATTAAAAAAAAGTTTCTTATGTACTACATAATTTTTCTCTCTCTCATGTTTTAATTTCTCCTCAAATATATGATTTCTATACAAACACATTAAATTTCAATCAATGTAGAGCATGGAAACAATGTAAAGTTTACCAGACAGTCTTCTGTGGGGGGGATGGGAGAGGGAAGGGAAGATGGAGGAAAGATTGTAAAATTCAAAACCTTATAGAAAATGATGGGTAGAAACTACTATTGTATATAATTGGAAAACAAGTAAAATATTAATTTTTTTTAAAAAGGCAGATTTGTCCATACTTTTTCCACTACTACCATTCCCATTTAGTAGAATTTGAAGACTCCCTACTAGTTTTAGCGCCATGCTTGAAATCCTATTTTTGGCCTTTAAAGCCCTTCATAGTCTAGTCTTTTTCTATGTTTTCAGTCTTGTACTTTACTCTCCACTATATGCTCTGCAGTTGAGTGACATTGACTCTTTTAGTGTTTCTTGAATAAGATTCTCAATCTTTCCTCTTTGTCCTTTTTTTTTCACTACAGGTCCTCCATGTCTAGAATGTTCTCCCTTCTCACCTTGGTCATCCTGGATTTCTTCACATCTCAACAAATATTCTATATTCTGAAAGATGTCTATCCTGATTGTCCCTAATGCTGATCACTCCCCTCAGATTTTAGTCAATTTATTCTTTATATAAGATGTTTATATATAATTGTTTCTAAGTTTTTGCCTTTTTTGTCCCATTATGTATGAATATTATAAGTTCTTAATAAATGCTAATTTTATTTGTTGAATTTGAAAGTTGAGTTCAGCATCTTCTCTTTTGATTTAGCTTTCCATGTATCAGAAGTTTTTCTTTTGCTATATTTTTTTTTGTTAAACTATAATTCATATTCTAGCCACTATTCCTACCCTTGATGCAGGTGGGCGCTACCCTAAGGATAGGATACAATGTTGTTTTAGAATCCAGGTAGATAAAGGATTTGCTATCCTTGCATCTTTCTTGCATATCCTTTGGGAAGACAAAACTGTTTTTATGTGTCTTCTTCCCTATCAGACCTGATATTGCTACTACACTGTACCCCCAATTCCAATTTAATAGAGTTTCATTTTTCCACTCATGATTGGGTTGAATTAGTGTCTGCCATTTTTTGACAGGAAAAAGGAGGATAGATAGTCTATTTGGGGAAGTCTTTAGAGTAATAAGTATAAATTGCAAAGGGTCAAATTAAGCCTCTGACTTAATATATAGGCAACCTTGGATAAAGGCAGCACATTTTTAACATCCTCTTTTCTCCTCACATGACTAGACAGTCAGTGCCTCCCAATTGCTGTAGAGTAAATGGAGGACAGGTGAGTGAGCAGAGTAGAAGGAGTCACAGAATGGGCCCAAAGTTCAAGGCTGCAAGACCTTGCAGGTTGTATCCCTGCTGAGGGAATATGGAGACTCATGAGGGTGAGGTACTTGAAAGACTCTAGTTTTACATTGTGATTTTACATTGTAGAGATTTTCTCTTTTTGTCTTTCAGTTTCAGTCAAATGATTCTATATATTGCATTTAATTTCTTTTTTGGAGGGTAAAATTTCAAGGCATCTAGAGGACATGACTAACCTGGTCTTTTTCTGATTGTATGAAAGGAAACCCTCTTTTTATTTATTAAAAGTAGACACTTTGCAACTGATGCTTAAGGGCATAAGTAAAAAAATTGAAAACATTGGACAAAATACAAGCTGTCGGCAACATTACAAAATCTTATTTTCAAAAGCAATTCCTTCAAAAAGCAAATTCCTTCCTTCTCAGGGAAAACAATTTTAAATGATGTGTTTTGGGCCTTAAATGTCCACTGACTAGGACTTAGCCAAACTGGCCTGGAAAGAGAATTCCATCAATTAATGAAACTGTAGAAGATGAAATAATGATAAGGAGAGGAGAAGCATGACTGCAATTATAATATTAATATATTATTTAATTTCAAAATTTAGGCCAGATATCCAGGTATTCTGGGAACTGATACCTAGAGTATTCCTCCAGTTTCTGAATTGTTTTCCCTACCTCCAGTCTCTCCCCCTCTAATTCATCTACTACATGAATTATCAGCTGATATTCCTAAAACAGAAGTCTAGTGGTTCAAACTCATGCTCAAGAAGCTTCAAAAATTCCCTATAGCCTCTCGAATAAAGGACAGCTCCCTAGTTTTTGATTTAAAATCTTTCACAATTTAACCCCAACCTACTTTTCTAGGCTTATTATAAATTTATCTTCTAATAAATTCTGTGTTCTAGTAGAATTGGCTTATTTGCTGTCCTGGGTGAAGGGGATAGGTTGGTGTGGGGAAGAGGGGGAATGTCAATCTCATCCATCTGTCCATGTCTTTGCCCAGTTTATTTCCCATCTTTTGAATATACTCTTATCTCACCCTCATCTTTCAGAAATATCTACCGGCTTTCAAAGCTCAGCTCAAAGAACAGCTCCTATAAATAACTCCTGATGTCCCTAGTTGTTAGGGCTCTCTCTCCCCATATTACTTTCTATTTATTTTATACCTATTTATCTTTGTACATATGTTCTCTCAGTAGAATGCAAGACCCTTGAGAGACACATCTATTTTTATTTTGCTCCTTGTATATGAAGGGTTGAGGTACAGTACTTGATATGAAATTGACAATAATTGCATTTAAAACTTTATAATAAGTTTTTGAAATCTTCTTCCACTTGACTTTGTGGAATTCCACTGTGTATCTCTAAGGACTCCTTGGAAGACATTATGGTTATGTTAGATAACTTCAATTACTGTCCATTCCATCACCTCCAGGTCATATCTCAAAATTATACTAAGGACAAGATTCCTGGGTTGTGAAAAATTATGAGAGAGGCATCTGACACATTATAAGAGCCAGATGTATTCTTATATCTTGTATAAGGCAACACAATGGTAGGTCATTGTATGTACAGCACTCTGAAGAAAATTAAAATCTGAAAATAATCTACTGAATTCTGTTTATATTAGCCTCAATTACACAATTATCTAACCAAAAAGCATTATGAATGGATCTAATAATCACTGTTTGCCCTCATAAACAGATCAGAAACATGTTACAAATTTTCATAAGAAATTTCTGTCCACCTGGCAGAGCCTCATGTCTGTCTCTGTCACAGTGTACAGTTTCCTATTCAAGTGTGCACAACAGTGTTCTCTTTTCTAATGATTTAAAAAATAATAATAATAGGCAACCTATACCAGGCCCCACTTGGTACTAACAAGTGATAATAAAGTTCTTAGGCCCATAATCCAGTTAAGTTCAATACTTTCACGAAAGACTCAGAGATGTTCTTAGAGGAAAGCCCAGAGGGCTCTCTTTTACCAAATGCTGTTTATAATATTTTTATTAGTGACTTGAATAAATATATGTATCTCTGACAAGTTGAATTTTCATGAGGCATTTTTTGTTAATAGATGACTCAAGGCTGAGATAGATAATTATTTATTTGGATGACAGGATTCAAAAAGATATCAATAGGTCACAGAAATTGGGGGTATTTACCCTGAAGAAGAGTAAAAGATGATTAAATTTGTTCTGTTTAGCCCTAGAGCAATAAGAATAAATTGCAGAGGGTTAAATTATATGAAATCAAATCACATCAGAAATTAATTAAAAAGTATCTTTGAAGGGAATGGAATGCCACTAACTAGATGTATAAAAACAGGGCTGTCCAAAATATGACCCACAGGGCAATTTTATGGTCTACTATGGGTTTACTAAATGATTTAATGAATGAACTGAACTACCTCAAAGCTCTCACTAAAATGACAAATCAAAAATTATCATCTATTGTTTCAATAAAATCTTTGAAAAGTAAGAGTGGACAGTCTTGTTTTAAACAGTTAGTTAGGGGCACTCCACTCTCTTCAAAGATACTTTTTGATAGTTCTAATTAAATTTTTGATAAGTCAGAAGGACATTATCTTTTGGCAGCAAGGAAGTTTGAAGAATGTTGTAGAGGCAAATATAGGTCAGGTTGGACTAGATCATAGGATTACAGATCTAGGGCTGAAAAGAACCATGGAGACCAACCCTCTCATTTTACAGATGAGGAAACCTGGGTTCTAAGACTTTCCCAGGTCACATAAGTAGTAAGCATCAGAGGCTATAGTGGAATTCATTTCCCTGAGCTTTGGAGTCAATATTCTTTCTATTTCAGTATGTTGACTAGACTCAAAAATACCTTTTGTGTTTTCTTTGAAGTTTCAGTCTGTGATTCTGATAAATTCTTCCTGGCATTGTGGCCTTTCAGACATTTGCTTGACCTATGTGATAGATGGTCCTATGCTGACTATTTTAGAAGTCTTTCTAGGTTCTTGCCATTAACAAAGAAGTAAAGTAGCATTTCTCTAAGTGTTCCCTGGGTGAAACATTCCCTAGACACTCAGTCAATTAGATGCCCTACAAATCAGTCCCCTACTGACTTCTTCCTTCCTCTAATTTCTTTTATACTCTATCAACAGTTCATGAAGCACAACCAAGAGTCCTTTATCAGTAGATAGTCTCCTTCCTGAAGCAAGATCTCAGCCAAACAAACATTACACAGGTATATAAACAGCTATAAGATGTGTCAAAGACACTTAACATTGTCTCCAGTTCTCTACACAGATTCTACATTCTTCAATTAGTAAAGACTGTTGTCATCAATCTTCAATGAAGTTTATAACAATTTAGAAACTGTATTTTATATTAGATGTGATGATCTTTAATGTCTCTTCTTGGCCTAAAGTTTTATCACTATGTTTTTGCTTTTGTTTTTTTTTAAACTTCTAATTTGGGGATAAAATAGTTCAGACTTGGAGGTCTTCTCAGTTTTTCTAAGTACTTTTGTAGCAATAAATGTACATTGTTAATATATACAATTGGCAAAGAACAACAACAAAAAAATTGTAAATAATCTCTAAGGTATATGCCTGCTCTAATATTAAATGACTAAATGAGAAGTCATAGAAATGAGTCCCATGAATTCATTCTAAAAGGCATTCAGCAATGATCTAGAAAATTCCCTTACAGATGAAAATTTTAATAAAATGAAATTTTATTCATTAAAAATTTCTTCTCAAAAATTTCTTCATCTCTCTATTTCTTCTCATAAGCACTACTTAGATGGGGGGAAGTTGGATGCTTCAATTAGCACTCTTCCCTTTTCCCCTTCAACCTCAGTTACTCTTTAGCATCCAACTTGGGACCCTCCATCTTGGAATTTCAATTCAAGCAAATCATTAAAAAAAGCCAGTATAGCTTAGTGACTTCATAAAAATTGAATCAGGCATACATTTTGAGTAAGCTCATTATGAAAATTGGAATTCACAGAGCCATTTTAAAATGGCTGTCTTGTCCAAATTCTTATTATCATCTTACACATATAAAGTGAGATGGGAAAGTCCAGCCAGCTATTATATAAAAATGTCAAAATGTCTGATGGCAGGCCTTTTCTTTTTTATCCCCCAATGGATATTTTGATTTATACCCCTCCAAGATTTATTCTACTTCCACTGATTAGTTTGCATTTACATTTTCATAGCATCCAGCTGCTCTGCATTCATGATTTACACTCATCCAATGTAATTAAAGTATTTGTTGTGGGTTTATAAGATTTTTTAATGGTCTATATTTCTACATTTTGTGTCTCTCCTTTTCCAAATTTATTTTATTCATCAAGCTGTGTCCTAAAAAGCAGCAGCAACAATTACCTCTAAAGTAGGGTAGTATACAGCCTGAATAAAGCTCACATTGGATTTAAAAGGACCCTCACTCGTATTACTAATTCTGTGCTGAAAGAAAATATCTCTCTCTTCAGAAATTAGAATCTAATTATGCATAATAAACCATGTTAAATAATATCAAGGGTCTAGCCTAAATCAACAAAAGCTACAATATTTCCAAAGAAAGTTAAAATTCCCTCCCTCACATTTGCTTTTTTGGAGCCAAAGTCATTTTCAGGATACTTGAATAATTTTGATAGGCCATCTGTGAAGTTAATAGAGAAGGTAAAGTAAAGTAAAGTAAGATGAGGGGCAAGCAGTAACTTCATTCTCCTGCTTCTTTTCCAATTTAAGCACAACTGGGAACAACCATTGTATTAAGTCTTCTGCAACTGATAGACAACTGACACTGACTAGATAACAGCAAAATTCTTGGGAAGCAAACAAACCAGTGAGATTTTATTCCAAATAAATTAGTACCAAAAGTTCTAAGGGAATAAAGGCATATTCAAAGAGGATGAATCACTTCGAGGAGTCAAATTCCTTATTGTCTTTCTGATCAATAAAAATTTGATGGGAAAAATAAGACTGTCTTCCAGACTCTAACCTTATTGTAAGTCTGCTTTAATTTTTTGCTATATCTGAACAAATCTTCCTCTTCTTACCTGTCCCTATTTCCTTCTTCTGATCTCAGTCTCTTTCCTACCCTGCCCCCCCCAACTCTTTTACAATTGAACCAACTGTTCTGAATTGAACCAGCTAGATATTTACCCCATGCTAACAAAACCACTTCCTTTCTGTCCTCTAAAAATATAATTACTATATGTACACATTATATCCACAATAGTCAGTGAATCTTTAAAACCCTGATCTGATTAAATAAAAAGACTTGCTGAATGATTAAAAATAAAATTAATCATTTGCAGATAGATAATAGTGTGGCAGAGAAAAACACCAACTTCAGATTCAAGAAGACATTTATTCATGATTCACCTCTATCTCATACTGATTTTGTGATTCTGGATAAGTCTTATGACTTTTCAGAGCCCCCAGACAAATCTCTAAGAGTGTAAGTTATAGAGTAAGTATATGTTTATCAGTATAAGGCAGGAGAAAAGCTCTCCATCAATAGATCTTCATTAGTTATTTCACAAGTTCACCTTTAAAAACTTGTAAAGAATGAAATGGAGGGGGGGGAGAATTAAAGTTAGGAACTGGAAAAATTCATGTGCCATTTATCCCATTGCATTTCTGTTTTGAGAAGAAAAAAGAAATTGTATAATGAAATGGTTATAAATATCTCAAATGTTTTAATAAAATGTGCCAAAGGGCTAATATTCATTCACCTATAATCTTTGGCATGTTGGTTTTTATTAAAGTAAGTTAAATATAGTCATTCGATGTGCACAGTGCTGCATATTAATGTATATTTTTATTGAATAGTCTACTGAGGATTTTTCTGTAATTACCTTTTCATTTTATGGATATCCCATGATCTTAATGAAAATATCACCCCTCACCAATGTCTGGATGAAATAGAAAAGAACACTACTGCATCCTTGCTTAAGGAAACTTCCCTAGAGACTCCTCCCAAATCTGAATTTCACTCCAATTTTAGAATAAATAGACTTTGCAAAGACTTTCATAGCATTTTTTTTGAGTGGATTGTTTCCATGCCTTCTATCTATTCTGCCATGCAAATATATACAAACTGAATAAGAACAATATGAGAATGGAAACATTAGGTACCTTTATGAACACAGAAATACCAACTGTACCTCCCTCACCCACACTTTCAAACAATTTGAGGAATCATGTATAAAAATAGGATTAACCTTGTCATAAACAGACTGCTGGAAAAGTAACATGCAAAGGATAGTAATTTGGGTGGCCTGAATTTGAATCCAAATTCTCCTAAGTACTAGACCTTGGACAAGATACAGAAGCAGTACTTAAGGTTTTAAGTTTCCTAGGTTTTAATTATATAAATTAATTTATAAGTTACTTACCACATTTGTGGTATCTGTGAATCTGTGTTGGAGCAGAAAGTCAAAAGCGTAGAAGGTCATATGGGAGTAAGAATGGGTAGAGGAAGTACAGTGGAAGATAGCTATGAGGAAGGAATACTTGTCACAGTCCCTAAGATGTTATAAAGAATAATGTTTTGAGGAAAACAGTTTTTTAAAAAAAGACTGAAATGCCAAGCAACCTCCCCAAATGAACTACCAACTATAAAGTAAGAAGTAACAAGAATATGCTGTAGGGACCATCTAGACCAAAAAAAAAGGAAATATACATGGAGTTCAAAAAATAGAGAACAAATCTGGCACAGAGGCCAGAAAGGGTAGTAAAAAAGATTTCAAGTCACCAAGACTCATTAATTTCTTGACTTTTCTTGGTGATAATTTTATTATTCAAAAGAAGTAAAAAAACAACCAAAAAGCAATTACTAAGTGCTAGATCCTGTCCTCGGTCATGGGGGATTAAAAGAGAAAAATAAAATGTTCACTACCATCAAGAAGCTTATATTATAATGGATGAGACAATATGTCCATATATGCAAAGCAGATACAAGGTAACTAACCTCAGGGAAGAAGATTAGCAGCTATAGAAAGAAAGACAGACTTCTTGTGGGTAAAACATGATTTCAGTTGTGAAGAAAATGAGCAAAGAATATTTCAAGGGAGGATATTCTAGGCTTAGGGACTCATCTTGGGCACAGAGCAAGGAAATGGAATAGAATGTATGAGAAAGAAAATAGAATTAGTCAATAGAATAATAAATAGGAGTAATGTGTAAAAAAGCCTAGAAAGATAGAAAGGGCCAAATTGTTAAGTACTATGCATGTCCAATAGAAGCATTTATACTTAATATTGGGTATCAGGGAGCCAGGGGAGCTTCTTGAGTAGGAACCTAATATGATCAGATTAGAGTTGAATTAACATTGGTGATAACATGACAAACTTAGTTCTAAGTAAAACAATGACGCAAGACAATTCCAAAAGATTTGTGATGGAAAATGCTATCTACAACCAAAGAAAGAATCATAGACTCTGAATGTAGATGAAAGCACACTATTTTCACTCTATTTTTTTCATGGTTTTTCCCTTTTCTACTGTTTCCACATGACTAATATGGAAATTTTTTTTTAAATTTTATTTTTTGGTTTTTGCAAGGAAGCTAGGCAATTATTAAGTGGCTGAGGCCAGAATTTGAACTCAGATCATCCTGACTCCAGGGCTGGTGTTCTATCCTTTGAGCCACCTAACTGCCCCTAATGTGGAAATATGTTCAACATGATTTTATGTGTATAATCTCTATGAGATTGTTTGTAATCTTGGAAAGGTAGGAGAAGAAGCAGGGAGAAAAATTTGGCTCAAGATCTTATAAAAATGAATTTTGCAAGAATTATATATAATTGGAAAAAATAAAATGTCATTTACAAAAAAAATCAGACTTGTATTTTTAAATTTTATTTTATTTTTCCCTGTTTACCTGCAAAAACAAGTTTCAACATTCATTTTTCAAACCTTGAGTTCAAATTATTTGATATAGGTTAAAAATATGTAGTCATTGGGGAGGCTAGGTGGTGCAGTGGATAGAGCACTGGCTCTGGAGTCAGAAGGACGTGAGTTCAAATGCGACCTCAAACACTTAATAATTACCTAGTTGTGTGACCTAGGGCAAACCACTTAACCCTATTGCCTTGCCAAAAAAAAAAAAAAAAACTTAAAAAATGTAGTCATGAAAAGCATTACCACAATAGTCATGTTGCAAATGTAAACACAACCTCCCACCTCCAAAAGAAGAGAAATTCAAGAAAAATTAAGCTAGAAAAAAGTTTGCTTCAATCTGTGTTCAGACACCATCAGCTCTGTCTTTGGAATGGTTAGTATTCTTTATCATCAGTCCTTGAAAGTTCTCCTGGGTCACAGCACTATTGAGAAAAGGCAGGTCATTCACAGCTGATCAAATTATCATTTTGCCATTACTTTGTATATAGTACATTTCTCATTGCTTTCACCCATGTCAGTTTTTTACTGAGAGTATCCTGTTCATCATATCTTATAATAGAATAGTATTTCATCTTAATCACATACACAATTTCTTCAGCCATTCCCTAACTGATGGGCAGCTCCTCAATTTCCATCAGAAAAAAGCTCCTATAAATATCCTTACACATTTGGATTACCTATTCTTCCATCTCTTCTGGAATCTAGAACTTGCTGGGTCAAAGGGTAAGCTTGGCTTTATAGTCCCTTGAACATAGTTCCAAATTGCTTTATAGAATTGTTGAATTTTTTATCACTCTTCTAATAGTACATTATGTCTATTTCCCACATCTGCTCCAACATTTACCATTTTCTCTTTCTGTCCAATTAGCCAATACAATGGGTATAAGTACCTCAGGATTGCTCCAACTACATTTCTCCTGTCAATACTGATTTAGCACAATTTTAAAAAGCTGTTCACATCTTTTGATCATTTATCAATTGGGGGATGGCTCTTACTTTTTTATAAATTTGACTCCATTCTCTGTGTTTGAGAAATGAGGTCTTTTTTTGTAAAACAGTGGGGTTAAGTGACTTGCCCAAGGTCACACAGCTAGGTAATGTTTAAAGTTTTGACTTTTATCTTTTTGCCAAGTATGTATTTGGATCTTCCATATGACCAACCATAGTTACCATCTATAGTGAGATTTTTTTTTTCTTCTGTTACTGCTCATTTTCTCAGCTTAAAACTTGATTTAAGGCAGGACTCTGCTTCCATGGGGGAGGATGCCCTGTTCTAAACTTTTGAGGGTTTTGTAGTTGTTTTCAGAGATATTTTTAGGGAACTACAAATTTTCAATTCTTCCAAGGCCTTAAGAGAGGTTATGAATAATTTTCCCTGATTGTGCTTTGCTCTCTGGGGGACCACAAGCACTTCTTTCTTCCCTGGACCAGGCCGCAAGTTTTGCTGTGCTTCTGTTCCTCTTCCTGGGACTGGGGTCTCAGACTGCACCCCCCAGATCTCAATATTGGTAAAGCAATAAAGTCCCACCTCAGTGATTACCAAAAAACAAAAACCAAAACCCTATAATCTCCTCCCCCTTTTATACTCAATGAACTGGGAGCTCTGGAAGTAGCTTCCACTGCTGAGTCAGGGACTCCTGTGGCCCGTTCCTGATCTGCTGGAGTCAGATTTGGGCAGCTGAGGCTTCTGCTGAACTGTGCTCTAATCTCATCCCAGTGTGGTAGAGTTTTCCTGCTGACTTTCCATGTTGTCCTTGGCAATCCCTGGGCTTAAACATCTGGAAACCACCACCACTGGCATTAATCTAGTCACCAGGTTTCCTGTACTTGGTTAGCTTTGGTTGGGCTTGAATTGCTCCGCACTTTCCTCTCACCCTGGTGCAAAGACCTTCCCACCTATCTTCCAAGTTGTCTAGAGCTGTAAAATTGTTTCCTTCAGTCTTTTTTGTGGGTTCTGCCACTCTGGAATTTTGTTATAGTCATTATATAAAGGAATCTGAGTTGTCTGGGGGAGAACTTAGGTGAATCCC
Source organism: Macrotis lagotis (assembly GCF_037893015.1). Lineage (NCBI taxonomy): Eukaryota > Metazoa > Chordata > Mammalia > Peramelemorphia > Peramelidae > Macrotis > Macrotis lagotis. The sequence continues at coordinate 219,459,157 of NC_133661.1, forward strand.
TGCCACTTGGCTCCACCTCCCCCCAAGACTTGTATTTTAGAAAAATCATTGCAAAAACTGTCTGAAGAATAGACAGGTAAGAGGAGACACTTAAGGCAGGGTGACAAATTAGGAAGTTATTATAATAGTCCAGGTAACAGATGATGAGAGCCCAGTTTGGTGTTATGGCTACATGAATGGAGACAAATAGGTTGCGAACAGAAAAATGATACAATTTGGTAATTGAATATGTGTTATAAATAACAGTAAGAAGGATAACAAGGCTGCAAAGCTGAATGACTGAAAAGATTATGATGACCTCAAAAGAAATGGACAAATTCAGAAAATGGGTGCTTTAAGGGACATGATTATAAGTTATTTTTTAGGTATATTAAATTTGAAATGGCTATAGGACATCATTGCTATTGCAGTCCATAAACTCAGAAAAGAGATTGAATTGATAAGTCTGGGGTTCATCTTCATAGCAATGATAACTAAACCCATAGGAGCTGTTGAGGACACTAAATGATAATGTTCATAGAGAAAGAAAAGAAAGTCCAAGATAGAGACCTGAATACACCTATAGTTAATATAGAGAGGGATATTATTGATGATCCTACAAAGAAGGAAAAAAATAATTAAACAGGTAGGAAGAGAACTAAGAAAGAATAATGTTTCATAGAAACAAAAAAAATTAAGAAATTCTAATCTAGCTTTTATTTTCAACTACTTTAGAATGGAAATGATGGCAAACTTGGAGGCAGAGTGAATCTCACTTTCCTCTAGAGTCTAGAATAGAAAACAGAAAAGCATAGATTTACATAAATTTCAGATTTCCCCATCATAAAATTCAGGAGGTCTAAAGGTTAGATAACATTAAGTAAAATTGAATGGTTGAACTCTTCTATGGAAGAATGAGAGACTCTCAAAACTAAAATTTTGATGTCAGGTAAATAATTCATGTGAAGAAGTAAAATAGGAACTTCCTGATGAAACTAATTTAGAGGTACATGAAACTCAGTGACCATATCTTTTTTTTTTTATTTTTGTTGAAGGTGGAAGCAAGGGCAGGTAGCAATGGGTAAAAACAAAATGTTGTAAGATACTCTAACATTAACTGAATCTGACAAGCTAAAGCACCAAAAAGTGTTTCCTATTATTTATATTTTGTTTTCTTAAGAGTAAAGGAAGGAAGATAAAGAAAAGAACTTGCGGTAATATGAACCAAAAACAGAGATAAGGCAGAATTGGATAATTATTACTTTACTTTCATGCTTTTTTTCTTCTAATGAGAATGATCTTTAGATTCAAAATGCCAGGACAAAATATTTAATAGGCATTTGGTAACCAATTTTAATAAAAGAGAAAATAAAAGAGCATTTGATTGTCTTTGGTGAGTTTGTTACCAGACCCAGTGAACAGTGATATTTTAAAGATTTCAGATGATTGGAGAGATCCCTCAGGTTTGGAAAAGGGCAAATATTGTCCAAGGAAAGAGAACAGAGGATATAAATGATAGGTTAATGAGCTTAAATTGGATTTCTGACAAATTTAACAATGAATTATCAAAGAAATGTCTAGTTAATAATTAGAAAAAGAAGTTATCACAAAGAGCTAACATGGCTTCCTTAAGAACAGGTCCAGACTAATCTTCCCCCCCCCCCCAAAAAAAGGCTACTAAACTTGTAGATTAGAGGAATGCTATAAGCATAATATATCTAGATTTCATTCAGCTATTTGATAATTTAATTGGTATTATTCCTATGGAAAATATGGGAAAATATGAATTATGTTAAGGTACAATTGAAGGAATTTGGTACCAGATGAATGACATGACCGAAAGAGTAGTTACTGACCACTCGTTTCAGCTTAGAAAGGAATCTCCAGTAAAGCTTCCCAAGGATTTGTACTTGGATCTATTCTGGTTGATACTTTTTCCCACTGACTTGAATAAGATCAGAGGTGGAATCCTAATCATAATTGCAGATAAGAAAGCTGAGAGGAATAGCTAAAATAGACCAGGCTCCAAAGAGATCTTAATGACAAAAACATTGGACTGAGTTTAATAAAAGAAAAATAAATAGGGACAAATGTAAGCTCAATAAACTAATAGACATTAAGTATTTATTGTATTAAGTATTGGTTTTCTCATTTGTATAAAAAAGCTAACTTAAAAAGCAGTAGGTTTTTATTGAAAAAGATTTGTAGGTTTTAATGTACTGCAAACAATATGAATCAGCAAATGTGATGTGGCAGTCAATAAAAGCTAAGGTAGTCTTGGAGTGCATCGGGCATCAGAGTTTCCATGTGTGAAGAAGTATATAAAGAATTCCTTTTAGTATCTTCCTGGTCATACCCAACTGCAGCTCTATTTTCGGTCTTAGTAACCACCATTGATGAAGGAAATCAAAAAGCTGGGCAACAACCAGATGAATACAATGAAGATGATGACGGTCAAGTCCAGGTCATATGGGAATGGATAGAAGGAAAGTGCAGATATCTATCCTAGAATATAAAAGATTAAAAGGCCATAATAGCTTTTTTTCAAAAAGCTTGAAGAACTGTTGTGACAGAAACAATTAACCTGTTTGTCTGATTCCAGAGAGCATCATCAGGAGTAGCAGGTGGAAACTGCAATAGACAAATTTATGCTTAACAATTCCCTTATGATTAGAGCTACCCAAAATGGAGAAGGCTGCTTTGAGAATTTGAATTCTCCAAAGTATGGATAAGTATATCTTTCAGAGGTATGCTGTAGTAGAAACTTGTTTTTGTGTTTTGATTGGAATAGATATTAATTGAATTCCCTTCCAGCTCTGAAAACCTGATATGGTAGTGAATCCAATATCAGGGCCATGATTTTGGTGAAAAGGAACCCTTCCTGTAAGTAGAAAGCAAGAAAAATAAAAGATCCATAAAATTTCTGTCATTTGTAGAACTTCCTTTTAAGTATGCATTTGTTCCTCTTATATTGACCTAGAATACATAATAGAAAACTTTAAAACAAACAAAAGAGTATAAACAGGTCAATAATAGGTGCATGCTATTTTCATATAACCACATGAAATATGAATATAGATATGGGAAATACCTATTATAATTTTTTACTTAGTAGAGCCTCTTGTCATGCTTATTGAAAAACATTTTCTATGTTTTTCCATACTTTTTACTATTTTCACTAGTTAATGTTGCTCATAAACTCCCCTTATCCTTTCCCTTAAAATTTTGCAATTGATTTTGTATTTGATACCAATTCTTCCATGGACCTATATCTTTATTCAAGAAGAAGAGCAAGTATTTGCTGATTAAGACAAATTTTTAATGCTCTTTTTGTCTCTCAGACAATTGATGTATAAGTCTTGTGTCATTGTCCTTTCTCTGTACATTCCTGATTTTTTGGCATTAATAACTTTTTTCCATAGCTGAACTTAAAGTTTTTTAACCTTAGAATTGTTTAAACATTATATAACATAATTATATAATTATATAATATATATAAACATATATATAATTTTCTCATTTTTGTTCTGTTTCCATGCTTTCATTGATTTAAGATTTTGTTCTAATATATTTCTGTTCTAATATATTTCTAGTATATACAACTGCTTCAGGAATGAGTCCCACATCAGTCATTTGTTGTTTGTTCAATCATTTTAGCCATATCTGACTCTTCATGACCTCATTTGGAATTTTCTTAGCAAAGATACCTGGTTTGCCATTTCCTTTTCTAGTTCATTTTACAAATGAGCAAACTGAGACACACAAGGTTAAGTGACTTATTCAATATCCACAGCTAGTAAGTGTCTGATACCAGATTTAAGCTCAAGTCTTCCTGACTCAAGGCTCAGCAGTCCATACACTGTGCCATCTAGCTGCCCCATCCATCAGTCATTAGTCATTTCCAATTTGTTAAAATATAATCAATTCCACTTTTGTGATGTTATACAGTAATTAACATGTTTACCACCTTTTGATTATTTTCTAGAGTATTTGCCATGTATAAGCAAGAAGCTAGGTAGTACACTGAATAGAGCACCAGCCCTGGAGTCAAGAGGGCCTGAGTTCAAATATAGTCTCAGACACTTAATAATTACCTAGCTGTGTGTCCTTGGGCAAGTCACTTAAACCATTGCCTCAAATAAATAAAAAAAGTAAATTCGTTGAGGACAGGAAGCTGACAAAAAAAAAGAAATTATCTCCTAAAGGATTCAGTGACCAGGGAAGTGAGAAAAGAATTTGGGGTGAGAGAAGGGGGAGGAAGGACAGTTAGAAGGGGAGAAAGGGGAGGAGAGTTGGAAAAGAGGAGGTATAGAGGGAAGCAAGGGAGAAGAGAGGTAAAGAAGAAAAGAGGACAAACGGGAAAAGGGAAAACAGTAGCAGGAGAAGAATTGACATTTCTCTAATGCTCTAAGTTTACAAGGTGCTTTTAAAAATATTTCATTTCATCCTCACAACACCCAAGGAGTATGGCACTTTTATTATACATATTTTACAGATGAGGAAGCTGAGGTATGCAGCAGTTAAGTGACTTGCCCAGGGTTACTTAGTCAAAAAGTATGTGGGACTGGATTTGAATTAAGGTCTTCTTGACTTCAGGTCTAGTATTCACATTTATTGTACTAATTCAATCACTAGAGTAGAGACTGACAATAGACTACAAGTAGGATATTGAATAATCCCAGTCCTGAGAGATTTGAAAAAGAAAAAAAGGTGAATTCAAAGGATACTTCAAAGCTCAAATGCTCTGTGTTTGTGAGTGAATGTGAATGAATAAGGAGAAGCAAAGGAGGGAAGAGATATCATTATTTTCTAATCACAGCCAGTCCTAGACTTAAGACTTCTGGATATTTTAATGTGGTCCTTCTAGATGTCTGCCACTCCTATTATTCTTCCTTGAATAGTTGCCACTTATTCAATATTTTATTTTGACTCAATAATAATCAACAGATATAGGGATGGCTTTAGAATGAGGAAGACCTAGCTTTAAATCTCACTCAGATGATGAAAATGATGATGATGTTTATCCTTCTCATAGAAGACCATGACATCAGGAGAAGTGATACCAAGACAAGCACATGAATTGGATTTGAGAGAGGGGTTGTTGGGCTAAACCATCAGTCTCACTTTCTCCTCCAATGTCAGTGACAAGTGCCTGAGACTCCAAGGCTCTGTCCACCGTATCACTTAGCTGACCCTAATTTCACATCAGATACTTTATAGCTGAATGACCTTGGACAAAGTTTCTCTGGACCTCAGTTTCCTCACGGATAAAATGGAGGAATTAGATTTGTTTTCCTCCAAGGCCTTTTTTTCAGCTATAATCCTATGACTGAGACAGGTCACAAAATTTTGAACTTAGTGATGGAACATTCTTTCAGTCTAACACTTTCAACCACTAGAAATGATTGAGCTTACTGGCTGGTTAGCAAGAATAACCACTTAAAAGATGACTTCCTTTCTATGGGAAAACTTTCCCAAAGTGCCAAAATTGGGACTTAGGGCTCTATTAATATTTGAAAATCTAAGTTTATTGAAGAGCACCCTATATAGTACAAATGGTCTCTCTAAAGATTTTTTGATCTTCCTCATCATAAGGATATTAAGATTCTATTTTCAAAATGTCATTTACAAGACTCTCCTATCTTTTTATCATGACTACATTTTCTCTGAACTTTTTGAATCTTTCTTCCAGTTTGGAATACATGTCTGACTTGGGCAAGTCATCTTACCTCAGTCTGCTTTAGTTTCCTCAACTGTAAAATGGAGATAATAACATCTCCCTCTCAGATTGATATGAGGATCAAGTGAGATAATATTTGTAAAGCATTTAGCATAGTATCTCACAAATAGTGTGCACTTAATACAAACATGTCCTGTTCCCTCTTACTTTCAACAAAATTTCTTCTTTTATGAATTAACCCCCATGAGCAGAAGCAACTGTATAATTGCTTCCTCTGCCTTCTAAGAAATGGCATTATCATACATTAGGCCAGGTCAATAATTTCAGATACTTTTTTATGGTGGATTGAGATTTCTATTGGATACTTTACAGTTGAAACAGTGTGGCATAAAGGTGGATTTCATTAGAAAATTTAGGTCTACTGCTTATGACACCTATTGGCTATGTGACCTTGAGCAAATCATATAATTTCCAAGTCTCAGTTTTCTCATCTATGAAATGGGTCTACCCCAAAAAGGATTGCCATGAAAAAAAGGATGGTCTTTTTTCCCAAAATTCAAAAGTGCTACGTGTCAATTATTTACAACAGTATTAATCTAGTCCTAGATGCTCTAGTAGTATAGTGGATAGAGCACCAAGTCTAGAAAAAAGAACTAAGTTCAATTTTACCTCAGATACTTATGAACTGTGTGACTGAGTAAGTCACTTAATCATGTTTTCCTCAGTTTTCTGATCTGTAAAATGAACTGGAGAAGGAAATGCAAATCAGTCCAGTCTCTTTACCAAGGAAATCCCAAATAGAGTAATGAAAAATCAGAAGCCACTGAATAACAACAAATGCCCCCTTAAAAAATCTATTATTATCAATTTGCTATTGACTGCTTTATAGTATTATCATTTTGTATAAGTGCATCTTGTCTCCACAGCAAGATCATAATGTTCTTGAGGGCAGGAAACATGTTTAAATTAATTTATATGTTTGACAAGGTCTCACATAAAATAGTTAATTAAATTTTGCTCATTTTATTTGATTTTTGAACTTCATATGCAGAAAATGAGGTATTAGAATATTCTTTTTCTTCTAAGTGCTACTGTTTCTATAAATAATCTTGCATCTAAAATTTGAGATTTTACTGTAATAGTCCTAGTTCTGTGCTTATTCAATAGCAGAGTTGTTCTTCCTCTGAATTTCAATGAAGAGGATCTTATAAAAAGATAGTTGTTATATACCTGGAATCATTTAGATATTTAGATATCTTGTATTTGGAGTTCACTGTATGTCATTGGAACCATTTAAGTTCTTCACAACTCTGTACTTGGACTGATAGAGCAAGAAGGATGAAATTAAGAGTATTCTTAATATGAAGATTAAAGGTTTATTGCTGAGTCTTTTTGGGGGAGGGGGTAGTAGAATGGGGTACTGCAAAAATAGTTTGTGACTTTATGGATAGAGAGTTGGCCATGAATTTTAAAAGATCCAATTTCAAACCCTGCCTTTGATACATGAAAATGAAAAGAGTAGACTCTGGAGTCAGGTCCAGAGTTGATGCCTTCTTTGGACATTGTTTACCATTTTTATCTTGAGCAACTCATTTAACCTTTCTATGCCTCAGTTTACTCATCAGTAAAATAATGTTTTTTTTTTTCCAAGATCCCTTCTGGCCCTAGATGTTTGACTCTAGAATCCTATATATTATTGTTTGGACCCAACTAAACCTCCTAGTGTCTTAGATGGTTCTTTAAGTAGGTGTTCACCTATAGTGTTAGAGGGAGTTTCTTTTTATCAAGTTTCCTTTATCAATGGAAATACTGATCTGATTAAAAATACACATACAATTTTAAACACTTTTCTCATCCCTGCTTTTCAAGAAAGGGTTTATTAAAGTACATAGTTCTTTAGGTTTGAATTTTTTATAAATTAATTTATTTGTGGGGTTCTGAAATAATAAGTAAGTTGTCTTTCATAATTGAATATATATGATGGTATGACTTGCATGCTTTATTTATTATACTAAGGGGAATGTTGTCCAAAGACATCCTTCTCACTGCCTTTTCCAGAACCATTTCATCCTTAACCTGCTTTAATAGGAAATAGAATTTCTAATTAAAGTCTGATGTTGTAGAAGTCCTTGGCCTTAGATATGGTTTCCCTCCCATACCAGTGAGGCACCATGGAATTCCAGTAACACTGCATAAAGACCAAGTGGACAAAGCACAAGTATGGGGTTTCTGGCATCAAACATTATCAAACATAATCAATCATTAGTATACAACATATTCCCTCCAGAATCCAAAGAAGCTGCCCAGTAGGTCATAGGAAAAACATCACTGATGTTATCTGATCATCTTCGTATCTCCTTCTTTCTTTCTTTATTAGAGATAGAGGAAGTTGGGCCATACTTTTCAGTTTTCCCACTGTTTCCTAGGTCACCCCTTAGAGAAAAATCAACTCTACAAAAAAAAGCAAACAGTGACAACCTGGAGGGACTCAATTAGTAACGGTCCTTCAGTGTTTGTGATACACAATACCATAATGAAATTGCTTCAGATTATTAGTTTCTCCCATCCAGGGCTCTTGGGGACTTACAATAACTTTATCATTTTGACTGACTTTCTAGATTTCTGAATAGAAAATGCATTCCTCATTCCATTACTAAGTTCTTCTGGCAAAAAAGAAGGGAGGGGAAGCATTTTAAGTGAAACTAATGAGACTCCACTCCGAGAGAGAGAGAGAGAGAGAGAGAGAGAGAGAGAGAGAGAGAGAGACAGACAGACAGACAGACAGAGACAGACACACACACACACAGAGAGAGAGAGAGAGAGAGAGAGAGAGTCAGAAAAAGTCAGAGCTAGAGAGATAGAGACAGAGACAGGGATGGACACAGAAACAACAGGGTAGCTCTGCAGGTGAAATGTCAAAAATACAGATTTGACGTCTCTTGAGGACACATGTATATTTTGTGGGGTTTTTGTTTATTTGATTGCCTTACATGAAAATGGAAATAATACATACAGTGCTTACTTCATAGACTTGTGTAAAAGGCACTTTATAAAATCTATAAAAAAACTTCACTACTACAGAGTGAGCATATCTATCACCATTCATTTCCTCAATCATTAAGTCAACATACTAGCCATAGTCTAATGCACATTACAGAATTTCTGAGTTGAAAGGTATTTTGGAGTCATTTTATCTGATCTAAAAGAATCAATTGCACTACAAAGGCAACCAATATCCAAGTTCTCTCCCAAGAGACCTTTCTTTGAAGATCTCCAGTATGGGGGTATCCCACAACCTATAAAAAAATAGACATTTCATTTTCAGATAGCTCTAATTGTTTGGAAATGTTTCTTACCTCAAGTGCAAGTTTTGGAATTTAGATTTAATTTAGATTTATCTCTATATACAGAGAACTGTTTACCAGTATAACTTTGGGCAAGTAACTAAATATAAACTAACTAGCATTTATAGGGTATTGGTATGTCTGCAAGTGTTCTACAAATATTAACTCATTTCTTTGCTCACAACAATTCTAGAAAAGAAATATTATCAACCCCATTTTTACAGATGAGAAAACTGAGGAAGACAGACATCAACTTTCTCTTGTTTACATAACCTGATATGAATTTGAACTCAGATCTTTCTGACTTCAAATCCAGTGTTCTGTCTCGCTTAACCTAATCCTTTAACTTGCTTGGGTAGCTATGTGGTTCAGTGGATAAAATTCTGGGTCTGAAGTAAGGAAGACTCATCTTCCTAAGTTCAAATCCAACCTCAGGTACTATCTATGTAACCCTGAGCAAGCCATTAAATCTTGTTTGCCTCAATTTCCTCATCTGTAAAAATGAGCTGGAGAATGAAATACCCCAATATTCCAAACTATTCTAATACCTTTGTCAAGAAAACTCCAGATGAGGTCACAAAGAATCAAACAGACTGAAGACAACTGAATAACAATCAACCTACTTAGTTCTACATTTCCAAATGTACAAAATAAATAAGTTAGACTAGATTTGGACACATTGGACTTATGACTCAGTGAAGTAAATTCTTTCTTTCCTCTTAGATTTCACAAATTTGACTTATTAGGTATAACTGATTGTCAATAGAATAAAAAAAAATTAATGGGAATATGGTCCTGGGGATATATATATATATATATATATATATATATATATATATATATATATATAATTTAAAAGAGATTGAAAAATGACCAGGGAAGCCTCAGGGAACACAGAAGTTCACTTAGCAGCCTTATCATGGAAAGTGTATGACAGACCTTTCCAGAGACACTGAAGCCTATCAAGGCTTTGAGCACAGGCATAATAAAGGGTAAAACCCCAGCTAGAGCTCCAGAAAGTGAGGTCAGGAGGACCATCAAGGGCTGACCATCACATTCAAGAATAGGGGTTTGGGTTGGAGAGGAAGACTAAAGTCTGGCCCTGACACTAAATCCCAAATCAGGAACTGAGACTATATATGTGAGTGAATAAAAGACCAGATACTAAGAAAAAGTTTAAGGGTCAAGAATTACCCAAGGGGTGGCTAGGTGGCATAGTGGATAAAGCACTGGCCCTGGAGTCAGAAGTAACTGGGTTCAAATCTTATCTCAGACACTTAATAATTACCTAGCTGTGTGGCCTTGGGCAAGCCACTTAACCCTGTTTGCCTTTCGAAAACCTAAAAAAAAAATACCCAAGAGAAAAATTAGGAAGGAGAAAAATAACACCACAACAACTACAGAGTCTTTAAAAAGGCAATTCTTTGATACCTCCCTTTAATTGATTAATCATCTCATCCATCACAGCAGCTATTTCAAATCTTTGCATCTCTCTTCAAGTCTTGATGTCACCCCTTACCCCACCCTCTTGATTCACCTCTTCACTGAAAAACAATTGAGGCCATGCACCTAGAATTCCATTCTCCTCTCTCCTCCTTACCTCATATTACTCAGTTGTCTTCCCTCAATATATTCTCCCTCACCTATATCACATATAGTCAGTCCTTCTCCTTCCCAAGGCAAACTTTCTTACATGCTCTCTTGACCACATCCCATCCTATATTCTCCAGTAGATTGCCCAACCTATCATCACCACCACTCTTTCTAATCTTTAGTCTCTTTCCGTTTATCATCTGATTTTTTTCTTGGCTAAAAACACATTCATATTTCCCCTAACCTTAAAAATGCCTCACTTGCTATCATCCTATATCTCTCCTGCCCTTCTTGGCAATGCTCCCTAAAACTGTCTAACATGATAACCTCACTTTTCAATTTCATCATTCAAATGCAACTGCTCTCTCCAAAGTTACCAGTGATCTCTTAATTGCGAAATCTAATGTCCTCTCAATTTTTCATCCTTTGATGCTTTTAATCATCCTCTTCTCCTATAATATTTTCTTTGTCTATATTTTCAGAATATTGTTCTCTCTTGGTTCTCTTTGTCTGAGAGCTCATTCTCAGTCTCTTTTGTTGTGGAGTGAAACCTGTTGGTACTCCACAAGACTCTTGTCCTGGGTATTCTTCTTCCTCTGTATTATCTTACTTGCTGATCTTATCAGCTTAGAGAATTCAATTATCTTTTCTATGCTGATGATTCTCAGATCTATATAAGTTAACTTCAAACTCTCTTTTTAGCTTCCCTCATATATCTAATTGATTTTTGGACATCTTAAACTGGACATCTTAAACAACCTATGTTGTTTTGGTATTGTTTAGTCATTTCAGTCATGTCTTTCTCTTTGCTACTCCATTGGATTTTCTTAACAAAGATAATGGAGTAGTTGCCATTTCTTACTCAAATTAATTTTAGGATGAGGAAACTGAGTCAAACTGGATTAAGTAACTTGCCCAGGGCACAGAGATAGTAAATTCCTGAAACTGGATTTGAATTCCAGAAGTTAAATCTTCCTGATTCCATACCCAGTATTCTCTCCAGTGTCACCTAGCATCTCAAACTCAACGTGGATAAAAGAAAATTCAGCTGAACTTCCAAATTCTCCTCTCTTCTGAATTTCAATTTCATGGATAAAGGCACCCTCATTCTTCCCAGTATCACAGGCTCCTTTTATTATCTTCCTTTCTCACTTCTCATATCATAACCTGTTAACAAGAATTATTGCTTCTTCCTTCACAATAGCTTATATTTATTTATTTATTTATAGAGAATGTGTAAAGATTAAAGTATAGATATAGAAATATAATTATCCATATCTATATGTGTATGCATATACATACACAAATACATATATGTGTATGAGTATATATGTATATATACATGGATGAATACATACTTACCTTCATAGATGTATAGATAGAAACAAATATGATATATAGATATAAATATATTTAGAGATATGGATATTTTTAATAGATTGACTCACATACACCTATGTGCAGATATCCTTTTCCTCTTCTCACAGTCATAAGGTCTTATCATCTCAAAAGTATTTTATTTGTTTTTCAAATCTCAAATCTATCTCTGTCTTCTATACTCAGTTGCTGAAGAGATTCTACTGAAGTGCAGTTCTGATCTCTATTCAAAAGTTCCTGTGACTTCCTATTATCTTTCAGTTAAAATATAAAACGTTTGTTTTGACATTTAAATTTATTAATTTTTCAATCTTATACTTTTCTAACCTTTATGTACTTTGCAATCCAAAGATGCTCACCTCTCCTTTTTGTTGTTGCTTGCATATGACTCTATGTCCCAAATGCATGCTTTTTCATTAGCTGTCTCCTATCTCTGGAATGCTCTCCCTCCTCATGGCTGTCTCCTGGCTGACTACCTTTGAGAATCGGCTCACATTCCACTTTTTATAAGAGAACTTTACTTATCCCTTCTCTACTTGCTATCAATTGACAGAATTCTTAAGATCATTACTTAAAGTCATGGAGATTGATTCAGATTTGATAGTCAGCACAGTCTCAGCACTCTCAGCTTCTCCCTGCTATTTGAAGGCAGGAAGGTAGAACAATAAACTACTCCCAAAGTCTATTGTTTTTAGAGAGAGCACAGAACTTTCTAGCTAAACTCATTTTCCATCAGTTGCTCTGATTGGTTTCAGTTCTGTCAATATCATGTTCCCTCTTCTTTTCATCCTCTTTTCTTTTTTAATCTCTACTGCTTAACACATTTCCTGGTAAATAGTAGGGATTTAGTAAATGTTTATTCTTGACAATCCAGACACCTAGGACAACTGTGAAACTGGTGATGGTCCATATCATCCCCAACCAGAAGAAGAAAAACAAAACAAAACAAAATACATAGGGGGAAAAAACACCCTTACTGAATCTGATGAACACATTATAAGAATTATCTCTTATGAATCTCTTTTAATGCTAATTCCTCATGCCAAAAATTATTAATTTGTAAATATGTTTTACAAAATATGTATGTAAAATGCTAACATGACTGTTCCCCACTGAGGGGAAGGAAGGGTGGAGGGAAATTTTGTAACTTGGAAATATGGATGAAATACAAATGGATGAAAATAAAAAAATTAAAAAAGGAACAAACTCCATTTGAGGTCTCACAAAAAAAAATGTTTATTAACTATGACTGACTGTGACTATGATTACCTGAACAGGACCTGAGATCATTTCACCCAGATCTATGGTGACTAGACATAAACTATATTCTAATATTGCTGGAAGGAGGAACTAGGTAGACCCTAAATTAGTCCAATTCTAGGATTCTTAAGAGAAAAACTGAGTGGAAACGGAAGTCAAAAAGCAAATTAGGGTGAACTTTAAGACTGAATCTCATCTCTTTAAAACCAGAATTTGAGACATTAAGACAAATTTTGCACAGTCAAGACACTTTTTCCCCTAAATTTTTCATTTCATCTTTCAACCTGAACCTAACAGGTAATTGCCAGTAATCCACTCTATCTAGTATTTTGAAAAACCAATCACAAATATTCTAAATTTGGCCTTTGGTATTCTTTATTCTCTCTTTTGTTATTCCTACATCTTCTTAGGAGCCCCCTCTCTCTCGTCTATTTAGAAATTATGCTGTATTGCTTTCCCAACATCTCCCTTAATTCTTTTAATTTCCTGACTTATAATTGAATTTTATGAAAAAAAATTGAAATTGTCATGTTGAATGTTTATTTTTGTCATGATCTATGGTGCAAAAAAGTGTTTTAAAAGGCTTTGTGGATTTTTGTGAGTCTGATGTGATTCTCAAAAGAAAAAGCAATCATTTTTTTTGGATAAAGTACATGACCTGTTCTGACAAACTTGGCATCGATCAGTCCAGGGTTAGAAGGTACTTCTCAATTATTTAGAATCAGGCAACAAACTGACATAAAATAACATATAAGTTTTTCATCCTAAGCATTTTCTATGGGATCCTTATGCAATAAAAGACAATCTCCTTTTCTTGACCTACCCTTTTTAAATAGGCAGAAGACAACCTCTTCACCTGGGATAATCATGATACAATCAAGTACCTTATCTCCAAAATACTGCATTTGATGAATTCCATCATTTCCTTTTCCACTTAAGAAGTTTTCCTCTTTCCATTCTACAAAATTTTAGTCTATATCATTCTTGTAATAATAATAGTCTCAAAAACTCATAAATCACAGTGTTTCTGAAATCATGATAGAGCATTGGTGATCTCTCTTTCCCATTACCCATTTGTCCACTGGATTTTTAGTGGCTTACATTAACCTCTAGAGTTTAAGGACATCCAAGCTATCTTTTGTGAATAGATCTTTAGTATGGAATATAAAATTATCTGATGAAGCCATAATTAGGATTTATGCCACCTGTCAAAGACATGGCCAGGGGATTATATGATAGAGAAGGAAATCAATCTCCACCAGAGCCTTATTGGTGAATTTTTCCAATGATGTTTCAATATTTTTAGTCCACATGAGTCATTAAAAAAGGAGCTGATCTAACTTTTTAGCTTATTCAACCATTAGTAATTTAGTATTTTTAGGATTCACAGAGGTCCTTTGCAAATATCCCCAGACCTGCAGATTCTATGATTTTATTCAATTTTATCTGATTACATCATCATCATCATGATTTCTTTGTGTCTCTGTTTCTTTGCCTCTGCCTCTGCCTCAGCTTCAGCCTCAGCTTCTGTCTGAGTATGCATCTCACTCTATCTGTTTCTCTCTTTGTCTCTCTGTCTTTCTCTGTCTCTCTGTCTCTCTGTCTCTCCCCACCCCCCACCTTCTCCAACACTCTCCTTCATCCCTGAAAGTGTCATAGCCAGGAGTGGTGGTGCGCCAGATTGTGGGGAATAATATGAGCTAGTAAACAACTTATCCATAATTATGATTATGGCCAACAGTAATTGCAATAGTGAATTGAAATTGATTCTGTGTTCATAGATTCATATACAATTAAAAGGGCAAGTTGAAATCTGTTGAAGTAAGCAAGAATGTGAAAGGCTATGAATCTGCAGTTGTCAGAACTTGTGAAAGGTCAATGGAAGTCATCAAGGAACAAGGACTAAAGACTGTAACAACATGAAAGCAGTTTGCTAAGTCCTGGCTAAACCTCAGAACCAATAATAGGAAAAGAACACGCTACCAAGCTTGAGACATCATAGAGGAAGGCCAAGGTCAGATAGAAGCTATGCCAGACACAGCGACACTAAGAGAAAATAGTAGGAATTTACACCTGTAAAGGCAAGTGATGCAGGTCCTCTTTTGACTTATAAACAAGAAGGGAAATGAGTTTTATGAGAGAGGTACTGCATCAATAGTGGATTATTTGCCCTTTTCCTGGTTCTTGTCTATAGCTTAGTCACAATTTATTTGAAAGCCCAAGTAGCAACTAATGGTGGTAGCAGGGGCTCCTGCTGCCTATCATCCCTTGCAAAAAAAAAATGCTTACTAAGTATTGATAAACATAAATAAAAATGAAATTATAGATTCAATAAATATACAGGCAAGGATGAATGAGTCTACCTCTCTGTGTCTCTGTCTTTCTGTATATGTTCCCCTTTTTCTCTGATCTCTTTCTCACTCTTTCTCTGTGTCTCTGTCTCTTTATCTAAACCTTCTTTATATAAAAATTGTAATTCCTACTACTAGGATATTTGTTTAGTCTCCACATCTTCAACTCTCTTGTATCTAAAAGGATCATTTGTTTCAGGTAATTCTAATTTAGAAAAGGCAAATCCAAAGAAAATCTAGATTCCCTAGATATTACAGACCAACAATCCAGGAAGACCCCTAGGGCAAAGAACAGAAGAAGGAGTTTTTCTTACAAAGAAAATGGATACAAGGCCAAAAGTTGGTTACTGGGAAGTAATTGGGGATTTAAGTGACAAAAAAATAAAAATCTAAATTAAGGAAATCAGACTGCTATGTAAGAGACACTATGGTTAAGTGGAAAGGACGCTTATTTTGCCAGTTCAGTCCCTAAAGAACAAGTCTTTATTTATCATTAAGTGGTGCAATGGCTAGATTTTTAAACTGGATTTAGGAAGACCTAAGTTCAAATCTAGCCTCAAACACTAGCTGTGTGATGCTGGGAATGTCACTTAACCTCTGTCTCATTTTCCTCAAGTATAAAATGAGAATAATAATAGTACTCACTTCATAGGATTTTTGTAAGAATTAGTTTCTTTTTTCTTTTTTTTTTAGGTTTTTGCAAGGCAAATGGGGTTAAGTGGCTTGCCCAAGGTCACACAGCTAGGTAATTATTAAGTGTTGGAGGCCAGATTTGAACTCAGGTACTGCTGACTCCAGGGCCACTTTTCTATCCACTGTCTAGTCGCCCCAAGAATTAATTTCTTTATAAGTTATTTCCTTCCTTCTAGTCACTATACAAAGAACTCAATATAAATATTGAATTCACTTGAGTATTGCTTCTTCCAGTAGAACAGAATGAGAACTTTGGAGAGTAAGCTCCAGTGGTCCCCTTGTTTTCTTTAGAATAAAAAACAAACTATTTTTCCCCACCTCAGCATATAAAGTCCTTTACAAACTGACTTCAGTCCATTTTCCAGATTTATTGCATATTATTCCATCATGAACTCTATGTTCCAAACTTTTCTATTTCCTATCCTTAAGAGATGACTCTCTTTTCCTCTCTTCATACCTTTGCACACTCTTCCCTAATGCTTTGATGATTTTCTTTCTTACCTCTGCATTTTAGAATTCATAATTTCCTTCATAGTACAATTCCCATGCCACCACCTACATGAAATATTAATTGGTCCTCTGGGGAGCTAGTGATCAAAATATTTTCATGTTTATTTCATAGTCTGCTTTTACTTTTATAGGACCAATCTGTTTCCTCTAATAAAATGAAAGTTCCCTGAGGACAGGGACTGCACAAAGTAGTCACTTAATAAATGCTTATTGATTAATCTATAGATGACAGCTGAATATGTCATCCAACCACACTGAAACCTTGATTCTCATTCTCTATTTAGTTCCCACACATTGTTTCTGAGTTTCCCTGCAAAGCTTCCACTTGCAAAAGGGATCAAAAAGACTAGGTTATTAGTTCCACCAGCCAGAAGGTTCCCTGGAGTCTTGTCTTTGCTCCACATATTCAAAAAGAGTTTTACTTACACCAGAGCATTGTTCCAAACACCATCAGTTATCCCCCCAAAATCTTTGATACATCTCTTTTCAACTTTCTACCCCAGCCCACTTTAATCAGTTACCAGAACCATCTTGACTTCTCCTGGAATATCCTAATGCATAAAAAGGATGAAAAGAGGATAACCTTTACTAATTCAGATCCTCCTTTTTATTATTCCAGCTGAAACTTTGACATTTGTCTGGGACAGCTTTTATTTTTTCCTTGCCTTATGTAAGGTGATTGCTGCTAGGTATTTTAAGAGAAGAGGCAATTCAATGAGGTCAATTTGCTTAAATGATGTTTAAAATGTATGAAGAAGAGAATAAAATGTGCCTTCCTTTATTTCAGCTATGAATTTATGCCTCAATTTTTCTTCATTCAAATCTTGTCTGAATGTTTTGGTTATCTTCATTATAGCCATTCATTGATGGGGGCAATTGTGAAACTGTCCAACCAACTGGTTGACATAAGGATGTAGTTCCTACAAAGTGTGATTATAAACAATATAATTTACTTCCCAGGGTCTCACTAAAGATGGGATGTATGATTTGGAATCAGAGGTTCATATTCAGTTTAATACTTGTATGACCTTGAGCAAGTCACTTAATCTCTCTCTCTCTCTTGTCTTCAGGTTTTCATTATTGTTGCTATTGATCAGTCATTTCCATTGTGTCCAATTAGCTGTGACCTAATTTGTGATTTATTTGAAAACTATACTAGAGAGGTTTGCCATTTCCTTCTCTAGCTCATTTGATAGATAAGGAACTGAGACAATCAGGATTAAGTGACTTGTCCGGGGTCACATATCTAGTAAGTGTCTGACAGCCAGATTTGAACTCATGAAGATGAATCTTCCTGACCCCAGGTCCAGTACTCTATCCATTGTGCTACTTAGATGTCCTAAGCCTCTCATTTTACTCATCTGCAATATGTTGGAAGTGGACTGGAGCTCTAAAGTCCCATCCAGTTCTAAATCTATGATCCATTCATCTCTAAAATAAAACAGCTAGACTTATTGCTACCTGACCAAGGTCCCTTCAAGCTCCATGTGTCCCTTTGCCCTATGAATAATAAACCAACTGGAAAAGTGTCCATTTATTTGCAGTTTCATTATGCAGACAGCCTAAACATTGAACATAGAGTATAGTTCAGGGACCCTGATCCATGAGTACATCTTTGTGTGTACAAATAAATGAAATATCCAAGCCACATGTAGAGTTCCAACAATTTAATTTTCTTCTTTTTCTTAAACGTTATTCTTTAGAAAAGGGCAGGAATTTACAAAATATCAAAACTCTAAGGCTAAACCTTGATTTCACACCTGAGATCTATTCCCTGTATAATCTCAGCAAATTATTTAATCTCTATAGACCTCAATTTTTTCAACAGTATAAGGAAAAAGTTGGTATGGATGACCTTTAGATCACTTTTAGGTTAAGATTTTTTGAGCCTCTAATAATGTGACTCTTGCACCTAAAAGTTTATAAATTTATCAACTAGGCAGTAAAAGGATTAGAGTGCTGCACATGGAGATAGGAAAATCTGAGTTCAATTCCAACCTAAACACCTACTCAGTGGGTGACTTTGGTCAAGTCAATTAATCTCTTTCTGCTTCAGCAACCTCTGACTTTTCTCAGTTCTAAAATGGAAAAAACTGTAGCACTAACCTCACAGGGATATTGTAAGGTCAAGGTATATCAAAAGCATTTAACATAGTGCCTAACACATAATAAATATGCAATAAGTATTTATTCCCTTACTTTACCTCTTAATCCTTATAAAAATATATATTAATATGTATATAAATTTATGTGTTATAAATTATATATTATATCTAGGTACATAGGTATACATATTATATAATAAATGTTATATATACACAAGTGTACCAAGATACGCATACATGTATATGTATATGTATATACATTTATCCATACATATACTTATATCCCCCCTTTATTTGTACAAATTATTTAATTTTAATGTATTTCCTTCTTTTCTCCTCCACAAACCAAGATCATTTAAGAAATTTTTTTACCAAAAGCCTACAATGCATTTTGTTCAAGTGTATTTCAGGCAAATAAAAGGTTTGAAAACATGGATTGAAAATGATCTTCACACATAAAATGAAATCTGATCAGTTTACAACTAAACATAAACAGCACTCCTAAATTAGGTACTTCCAAATTCAGCACATCAAACACTGCAAGCCAGCAAAGGATTTGGGAAAATCAAAGTACCTCTAAATCTCCCTTGCACACCATATAAAGAATTCACTGCAGTAGAGGTCAAGGAATATTAAAAAAAAAAAGGGGAGGTTGGCAGAATGAGACAAGGAGGGAGAGAGAAAGAAGGAAAAAAATTCGTAAAGAAAGATAAGAAGAAAAAGAAAAAAACAGATTGTTTTTAAGTATGAAGGGATGAAACCTAATTATTCTTTTACCAATAAAATACTGTTAGCTGTACACATGAATAAGAGCATGCAAGGCAGCAACATTTTCCTCATAATTAGAAGAAATTATGATGTCTGCATTGAAAGGGAGAATTTCCCTTATTGTTAGGAAAAATGTTCTTTATCATTCTTTCTTTTTTATTAGAGACTTCAAAATGAGGCTTTTGCTTGAGTCTCTTGAAATGAATCTATTCTCATTTTAAACTGCTGGAACTAACTACTAAAATGTGGCCTGATTCATCCCTGAAAAATGGCCACATGCTCACTTGCCTAGGATAATAATTACTGCTGAATGAATAATAAAGGAAATCAGAATTCTTTATCTTACTACCTGTTTTATTCCTAAAGGGTCAGTGTGCTGGTCGTATTATCTTCTAGGACAGTACATTTTTGGTGCCATTTACAAAAACTTCTACAGAAACTGAGCCAGATGAAACCTTATGCTAGGTCAATATTTTAGGTCCATTTGCAAGTGCAAATATTCCTGCCACTAATAGAGAAAATATATAGCTGTACTATGTCTTGGTAGATTGCATTTATGAGTAGTTGAGAGGAAGGATTTTTAAAAAATAGTTTACCTTCTGATCTTGAGACTTCCCAAACATGGATAGGCTATGCTTCACATGACAGACATAAAATACATTTCCTCACCAGCACTATCCCAGATCTTTCCAACTTGCTAAGACCTGATAGAGGTACTTTGCTTTTCTTTTGTTAATTCATTTATGGATAAAAACTCAGATTGCATCCCTGTAAGAGTTGAGACATTAGAGCAGAATTTTATTTGAGGATGAGGATCTTTACACATAAATGATTATATTCAGACACTATGTTTGGCCCTCTTCAAAAGGAAAAGTAGAATACTTATTTATTTCCTTTGATTTGCTGGAAGAGAGAAGAAAAGAAATAAGTATTTATGCAGTGTCTACTCTCTGCCAGGAATTCGGCTAAGGATTGTTGTTGGATTATTTTTAACAGATATTATCTAATTATTTATCTCATTCCAGATATTATCTTTACAACAATTCATAACAAGAGGAAGGTTTTTTTGATTATCTTCATTTTATAGTTGAGAAACTTGAGGAAAATAGGTTACGTGATTTGTCCAATATCATAGAGCTAACTAGTTTTATCTGAGATTGGATTTGAACTCAGGCCTTCCTGACACCAACCACAGAATCATACATTATGCCACTAGCTAATGAAAAGAGAGATAATTTAATTCAACAAATATAATTTAGTCACTCAGCAGATGAAAGGCACTTAAATACTAATTAGTGGGAAGAGTTGTGCCCCATGATTCTATTAGTATAACAATTGTGTGTAAGCAATGCCGGTCTATTTTTCTGTCCATTTATAGTCTTAGAGAAATGATTGAGGGACTGAAAGATTAGGTGATTTATCAATTCTCACAGACAGCTAGTATTTTCCAGGATAAATTCTGGAGCCCAGGTCTTCTTAATTCCAAGAGTAAGATGTTTAAAGACCTGTGGAATGCAAAGACAAAAATTCACTAGTCCTTGATCTCAAGAAGTTTTCATTCTACTTAGGTATGGTAGAAGACAGAATTTTCACATCAAAAAGATGGAAGCAGTAGGAAAATACTATACTTTACAAAAGTTCCAGAAGTTGACCTAGGCTTATTTTAAGTTTAATCAAAAAACATTTATTAAATATTTATTATTTGAAAGTTTCCTATTGAGAGATGTCAGTCTATTCAGTGATATCTACCCTTAAAGAATTTATATCCCTGAAAATGGCAGCTAAACTGAGAGTCAGGAAGGTCTGAGTTCAAATCATTAGTTGGATTTAACTTAGTCCACTAGACTAAAGCTGAATTTACCTTAGTCCACTAGAGAAAGAAGTAGCAAAACACCTCAGCATTTTGGCCAAAAAAAACCCCACTATACATGATCATGAAGAGTCAAATGTGACTCAACAACTGAGCAGCAACAACATCCCTGAAAGGGCAGGGGGTATGGAGGAAGAGGAGGGAAGAGAGAGTGATACACACATGAAACAAGGCAGATATAAAAGATAAAAAATCAATTAAATCAGCATTGCCCCCCCACCCCTCAAAAGAAAATCTTTTGAACTTGGTAGGGGATTTTTTTGAAGGCTTTCATCTTTACTTTCAGAATGGTCTTGATGCTATAGTGGGGAAGGGAATAAGTATTTATAAAGGGCCTGCTATGTGCCAGAAACAATGATACCCTATAAATATTTTCTTATTTGACTCTCACAAAAATTCGGAGAGATAGATGATTTTACAGTTGAGGAAACTGAATTAGAGAAAGGTTAAGTGACTTCCCTAAAGTCACATGACTAGTAAGTATCTGAGGTCTTATGTAAACTCAGGTCTTCCTGACTCTAGGTCTAGCCCTCTATCATGCTACTTAGTTGTTAGAGAGGACAATTCCCTAACTTTATCCAAAGCTATGTTTCCCTTTGGAATTCACCTTGAGTTCTGAACATTCATTTGGCATTTTAACTCAAAAACATAAATTTGCTTATTTTCCCTAAAACCTCCATGGAATTGAAAGCAGATTTGGAGAACATTTGGAATCATAACTGCATATTCCATTCATAATTCAAGGACACTAGATTGAGGAAAAGGGTTCTTTCAATTTCTTCCTTTTGGATGTAAAATCTGAACCACAAGGAGTTAACCCAGTTTCAGGCTTGAAAGAGAAAAATGTTCCCAACAAAAAAAGGCTTACAGCTAAATAATGAGTGCCAAAGTTGAGTCTGTCCGTTCTTGTGTTAGTGCTAGGGCTGCATTATTCACAACTGCCAATCAGCTAATCTGAAAAGAATTTGTTCTTTACTTCATTTATTTCTCCTTTATTGCTCCCTTCCCACTGACCTGGTGTACATTGCTTCCAGCCAGGAGGGTTTAGCAAATAGCTGCTTCAAATAGACAACAAATACCTGGTCTGTGAATCGGGGAGCAGGGGGCACTACTAGGGAAAGAATGGACTTTGCACCACCTCTCCTTCCCTATTCACAGTTGGCTTCTGCTGTCTCAGGTCCTGAAATGCTCAAGCTGGTGTGAAAGGAGACAATATCCACCAATTTCTAGAAGTGCAGGGCTGAGTCCTCACTAGTGGCATCATATCAGGAGATTTCAGAGTGGAGAATGGGTGGAAAAGAGAGGAATAAGCTAATTGTGGCCTGTATAAGGGACTACCTGTTAGCAGTAATGGGAGACTTACTAATACTAAGGGGATTATGGCCCTCAAATTCTTAAAAAGGTTATTGTTTTCTTATGAGAGCACACTCAAGCTGTGTATTGAGAGAAGTAAACAGCAATGGCATACATTTATAAGACATAAATTGCAGTTGGGCCTCTATAAATTCAACTAATATTGATTCCAGAGAATACGGCAGGTAGTCTTGAGTAGAATCTACTAAGACAAAGATTTCTATGTGATCCTAATGAAAATCTTACTAATAATTGTGCCTCAGGCTGTACCACCTGAATGCATTCAGTCTTGCCTTGAGGGGCAGCATCAGATAGTGGATAGGGCTCTGAACTGGTATATAGGAGGACTTGGAATCAAATCCTAACTCACCTATTAGCTGTGTAACCCTGGACAAGTCACTCAACTTCTAATCCTCCTCAGTTTCCTCAATTCCAAAATGGGATAATATAAGTTGTTTTCAGGATTTCAGAGGAAATAGTATTTTTAAAGTTTAGTAACTCTGGACAAGTCAAATAATGTCTCTGTGCCATAGTTCTCTCATCTGTAAAATGAGAGTTGGATATGATAACCTATAAATGTTTCTTCTGGCTCTAGATCCATGAGCCCATAAATTAAAGGAAAATTGGAAGGGAGAAAGGTCTTGATTTTATCACAGAGCTTTCAAGTAAAGGATAGAAAAGAATTTCTGTTAATTAATAGGTATTAACCTATTTAAAATAGGGGTGGGGAACCTTTTTTCTTCTAAGGGCCATTTGGATACTTATGAAAACATATTAGTGCTATATTTTGTCTAACAGTTCATTAATTCACCCCTAAAAAGCTCCTGGATTTATTGAATTGTGAGCCCTGACTGAGGTTGGCTTGGCATTGCCTGACCAATATGGCTTTGGCCAGTAAGGCCATGGGGGTTTCCTGCCCTTGATTTAAATGAATGGGTCCTGAGTTCCTTTTAGGGTATTTCTAAGGCAGCTAAGTATTGCAGCTGGACCTGGAGCAGAAATACTTGAATTCAAATTTGACTTCTTCTACTTAATAGTTATGTGACCCAGGGTAAATCACTTAACTTCCATCTGCCTCAATTTCTCTAGTTATAAAAAGAGGATGATAATAACACCCACTTTCGAGGATTCCCATGAAGATCAAATGAAATTATATGCTTAAAACATAGTACAGTACCTGACATAGCAGGTACTCAATAAATATTTTTCTTCCTTCCTCAAGATACTGTAGTCCTATGATTCTGTCATAAAGCTCTTAAAGAAAATATTTTGAAATTACCAATGTTATTGCACTGATAACTATTGAAAGAAAAGTGGACTTTAAGACTTGTGATTCAATTACTAAAGATTTAATTTGTTGTTTACTCAGCACTTTCTAAATTGTCCATGTCAAAACATTCATTTTATGTAGTCCTACATAAATTGATTTGGACAATTGTTGTATACCTACATTCAATTCCATTCCACAATCATTTACCAAATATTTATTATGTTCAAGTGAATGAACTGTGTTAGAGAAACAAAGAAAAAAGAAAAAACTTGGGCACACATTCTGTTGTATATATATGACACACAAATAGAAAAGAAAGGTGAGAGAAAGTTCTAATACAGAGGAATAGTCCATTAGAATGTAAACTTCTTGTGGGCAGGTACTGTTTTTTACCTCTTGTATCCTTAGCTCTTAGCACAGTCTCTGGTACATATTAGGCACTTAATAAATGATCACTGTTTATTAATTGATTTAATATTTAAAAATCTTTCTAAAGTTTTTCTCAGGAACTGAACCTTAAATGAAACTGGGAGTTCTAAGTGGCAGGAGCAAAGCAAGAGTACATTCCAGGTATAGGGGGAAGTCTATTAAAAGACACAAAGACAAGAGATGGAGTGTCAAGTCAGCAAAGAATCAATAGTTCAGTTTAATGGGAACATATAGTTTATGAATGGAAATAATGTCTATCTAGAAAGGTAGATCAGATCCAAATTATGGAATGAGGAGTTTGTGTTTCATCTCAGATACAAAGTAGAGTCACTAGAATTATTTGAACAGAGCTCAAAACTTCCTAAGTTTTAGGAAGGTTACTTTACCAGCAACATGAAGCACAGATAAAGGCAGGAAAGAAAGGAAGTTAAGATAAGAAGTTAATTAGGAGACTATTATAAAAGATGATGAAGAATTAAACTAGAGTGATCATATGTGTAAAGATACGATGAATTCAGGGGATGTTGGAAAGGCATAGTCAATAAGACTTGAAAAGTAAATGGATGGGGCAGCTACATGGATGGTGCAGTGGATAGAGCATGGGTCCTGGAATCAGGAGTACTTGAATTCAAATCCGGCCTCAGACACTTAATAATTACCTAGCTGTATGGCCTTGGACAAGCCACCTAACCCCATTGTCTTGCAAAAAAAAAAAAACCCAAAGCCTAAAATTAAAAAAAAAAAGAAAAGAAAAGTAAATGGATGAGGCATTAAGAAGCGATAAAAAAAGAATATTTCTGAAATTTAGAACATAGATGAGAAGTATGGTGATAATATGCAATAAAATTGGTTTGTAGGAAGGAAAAGTTTATTAGAAAGATAATAAGATATATTTTGGATGTCCTGAATTTTCAGGCAATTAGGTGAGCTTTTTGAATTTGACAACTGATGCCAAGTATTAATATGTACAGTTGTATTAAGATAACTGCATTTAGCTAAATCCATTTGACTAGACCCATTATTTGTTGATCAACTGTGATAGCAAACAAAACTCTAAATTGAAGATCCTAAGGTCTAGAATATATTAATAATATAAATCCTATGTTAATGTATATGTTTTGATGAATGATAGGTAGGCAGTTAGAGGAACCACAACTTACTTAACATCTCCAGGACCAATATCCTAGAGTCACTTTTCCTTTTGGTGTATTTATGGAGCTACAATTATGACTGGTAAAGATTATAAAAGAATATTGAGCAGCAATTAGATCCCTGTAGATTTGCAATGAAAATCAGAGATCTCTGACAGTTTTTCCACTTCAGAAATAATGCTGTTCTTAGTTCCAGAACCAGTCAAATAGGCTATTACTAGATTTTATTGAGTCTTGGTGCAAAAATGATACCTGTTTTTGTCTCAGGTTCTTAGGACGACTCAAAATTTAAGAGCCTTTTCTGTATCATGGAAATGTTCCCTAACAAATATTCAGAGTAAAAGACAAAGAGTAGAACTCCTTCTAACATAGATTTGGTAATATTGCATGATATGATTTTCAAAGAAGGTATTCTGGTTATATGTCTGCTTTTCAAAAAAAAAGATATACCCTGGATAAGTGTATTATTCAGAAAGACATGCTTTTTATTAGGAGTCAGGTTTATTTTATTGGTCCAAAAAGTTGACTTAGCCCCATTTCTTCCCCTTATGAAATACATAAGTACTAACAATATCACTACCTTCTGCAGCAGTATGACTAACAGACCTGCTTCCCACACCCAGTCCAGTTATCCAAGTCCCAACATTGATCCTTAGGCTCCTAATCTGACTACGTTTTTTCTCCTCCTCCTTGACTTGATATATTACTAATGATGCTATCTTATCCCCAATCTGGATTCTCATAAAATCCCATATCTCTATTCTTTATCCCGACTAGCAAAGGGGAAGAACATCAGGTCATTGGGGGTGCTGACAATTAGGCTGAAAGGTAAAACTGTGTAAAGCTCTAGCAAACACTCAGTGAAAGAGAATAGTGGGAAAAAAACCCAGGCAGATAACAGCATTTTGGGGACATTGGCAAACACCAATTACTTGTCTCATCTTCATTTGACAGAACACAACGAATTTGACAATGTAGTTATTTTTGTTGAGTGAAAACTGGTTGTTAAGACCCACCACTGAGAAGTCAACAGATACAGCATGTTATTTTTCCCAGGAGGACTCCTCCCTCCTACCCACCCACCATCATATAGACATAAACTTAATGTCATTTCAATGCAAATTTGCTTAGGACTATCTTGAGCCCATGTGGCATTTATATATACCATGTATATGTGTATAGAAATGCTAGAAAGAAAAAGAAATGGAAGGGAGAAGGGAGAGAGGAAAGGTAAAGAAAGAAAGAAGGGAGGAGGAGGGAGAGAGAGAGAGAGAGAGAGAGAGAGAGAGAGAGAGAGAGAGAGAGAGAGAGACTCTATTATATAAAAAAAAAAATCCAAAGGGCTCACTGCAATGCAGTTTTACATAAGGGCCTGTAGGAGCAACCAGAATGTTATTAGACCATAAAAGCACATCAGCCTGATTTATGGTTTCTGATCAAGGTTTCTGTGAAAATTACTCTGCATCACCGGCTCAAGGTGACTGCTACCATTAATGTGTGGAAAATAAATGAGATCGGGAGGCTGATATCAGAGGGAGCGCGTGGAAGCGCCGAGCCACTTTATGGAGCACCGGCTTCCCATTTTGTTTTACAGTGCATAGAAGACTGTCATCAAAATGATGGCTGTGGGGCAGAAAAGGCAATTCTTGATAATTAGATCTTATGGCATGTAGCTGCCGCTTCCTTACAGCGAATGGGTAAGGATTATCAGGTAACATGGCTTCCTTCTGCATATCATCTCACTCACTGCTGACTGGGAAACCTTGTTTCATATGGTCAGACTGAAGTTGGGAAATGAACAACATAGTCCTGTTTTCCTGATGCTTTTTGAAAAAGATCAAATCTGTCCTATCCAAAAAATCATTTAGGGAAAGAGAGAAGAAGGAAAGAAGAAGGAAGGAAGGAAGGAAGGAAGGAAGGAAGGAAGGAAGGAAGGAAGGAAGGAAGGAAGGAAGGAAGGAAGGAGGGAGTCTAAGTCTTTTTGTGAGACAGTGATATTAATAAAACAGTTCCACTGTTCTCAGTCAGGCTTATTTTAATTCATCACAAAAATATTACATAGATGGAAAGAAGGAACTACTTTTTAAAACATAAACAAATATTGTACATCATACAAATTTCATCCCAGATAATTGGTAAGAAAAGTAGGAAAGCTGCTTAAAATCCTCCCCCTTCTCTTCTTTCTGCTGAGATACATATGCTTGGAATAAAATTCCCCTTGCATCCATTGCCAAATTACTGAAGTTCCATTTTCTGGATTTTGTGTCTAAAAACATAAGGGCAATAAACCTTGTGTTTTGCAATGCTTAAAATGGTGTGTAGTCAAACTTCTTAGAAAATTCTCCATTTCTGAAGCCCAGCTGTTTGGGGTTTGATATGACATTTTATATCTGAAATAAATCATTGCATACTGGTATTTCATACCTATAAGTGTTAGGCATTGTGCTAAGCTCTGGGGATACAAATACAATCAAGCAAAATTGTTCCCACCATTCAAAAGCTTATGTTCTAATGAAGGAAAGAGAATATCTATAATGGTGTTAGAAAGTAAAGAGGAAGAATAGGACATATGAGGGCAATGGAGAAAATGAGAAGGAAGTAGAGTATGGAAATAATTGAGGCAAGAGAGTAACTGACTTCTTCAGTTTTCTAGATAGTTATTAAGGGTTTCATCTTTAAGATGAAGGCATACAAATCTCATGTTATATAAAGAGTCTTGAGCAAATGTGCAATGCCTTCTGACCCCTTCATCCTGGTGGCATTCACTTCTCTAACTACCACTGTTCATGAAACATGGAAGTGAGGTTAGATACAGCATCCCCATGACCACCAATTAGTTGAGCACCCACTGCTTGAA
The DNA here is from genome assembly GCF_037893015.1 of Macrotis lagotis. Taxonomy (NCBI): domain Eukaryota; kingdom Metazoa; phylum Chordata; class Mammalia; order Peramelemorphia; family Peramelidae; genus Macrotis; species Macrotis lagotis. The sequence continues at coordinate 219,487,747 of NC_133661.1, forward strand.
TACAATAATACTAGACATTCAGCACAGCTATTCCTTGTACATATTTCTAAAGCTTCTTTTTACTAAGCCCAAGCATTGAGATAACCCTTCTCCAAGAGACACAAAACAGGCGAATAACATTAAATTCAAAAGAGAAAAATTTATGTCTGGTATAGAGTTTTGTATTTTTCAAAAATATTTCCATGTATTCATATTGTCTCTAATTAATAGAGCAAGTATTAGCATCCCCATTTTATAGGCGAGATACTAAGCCTCAAAGAAATTAAACAACTTGCTACAGGTCACTTCTTTGCAGAATAGGTCTTAAAACCCAGTTCTTCTGTGTCTTCAGAGGAAGTAGGGTATAGTGGGAAAATCACTGCATGTGTGATCATGACATCTGGATTCACATTCTTGTTCTGACCCTCGCCATCTAGATGCAAGGGTCAGAACAAGAATATAACCTGATTTTTTGGTTTTTTTAGCTGTAAAATGGGCATAATAATTCTTAGACATTCTTTTACCCCAATTAGAAAGCTACTGCAGTGGTAGAAGCAAATAAGAATAAAGGTCTAGAGTAGGGTGATGCCATGTAAGTAAAGAAAAGGAGAGATATAGGAAATTTAAGATTAACTAGCACTTGGTAACTCCTTAAACATGAACAGTGACTTGGGAGTGAAGATTTAAGAATGATTCCAAATTTATGAGACTGGGTAACTGGAAGGATTGTGCTAACTTCAATAGAAATAGAAAAATAGAAACAAGAAACAAGGAAGAGGAGTGGTTTTCTTAATGTGTTTGCTTTATTTTGCTGTGAAGGAAGAGAAGGAGTTGCATTTTGGAAATGTTGAATTTGAAGAACTTATGAAAAATTCAGGTGGAGATGCTTGGCAGACAATTGGTGACATGGACCTGGAGGATAAGGGGAAGACAGACGAGGGCAGAATAGCTAGTTATCAGTATAACTGCAGTTTATCTGCATAGAAATGAACATTGTAACTATAGGATCAATGAGATCACTGAGAGCACAGACCATGGATGATGATGCAAACAGATAGGAATAACAATGCCCAAACAATCATTCAATAAGAAATGAATAGAAGAATCTCTCCTCTGACACTTTCACTATGACCAAATCACTTTATCTATCTCAATCTTCTTTGTCTTAGAAATGTGAGGGCTAAAGCTACTTCTGACTTTTATACCTAGGATCTCTTAATGATAACATGAACTAACAGAAGAAAAGTCCCATGTACAAGTCTCATCCCTCATTTGACTTCAATGGAGAAACCAGTTATTTACAGCTAGTGCTGATTTCTTTAACTTCACAGAAATCATTCAGTTGATCTTCTCAAAGGTCAGAGAGTTTAGAAGTTCAGTGAAATATAGAACAGAAATTTGGCTGCCTGACAGCAAGAGGTAGACCAAAAACTGCATTTCTAGTCTAAAAATATTCAAATAATCTTAAGAAAATATTTAGTAAATTTATTCCAGTCATTTGAATCTACACCCACAAACACACATGCACACACAAAATCTAAATATATTTGATGTATTTGTTTCATAAATTTGTTTTTTCTCTGATTTCAATATAGTTTATAATATTCCCTTGAAAAATTTCATCTATAAATACTTGGTCATTATTTTAGAAATTAAATTAGACTTATCAGATATTTTGAGATTTTTGGCCTGATTAAAATTTCATTTCTGCCATCCCTAATGGGGACCCCCATCTCCTCCAAACTCTCTTTCCTCTCATGTCATTCATTTTGAAAAACAATGAAGAGAAGCCAAAAGCTTAAAGGCAAAAAGCAAGTCATGGGGCGGCTAGGTGGCGTAGTGGATAAAGCACTGTCCTTGGAGTCAGGAGTACTTGGGTTCAAATCTGATCTCAGACCCTTAATAATTACCTAGCTGTGTGGCCTTGGGCAAGCCACTTAACCCCATTTGCCTTGCAAAAACCTAAAAAAAAAAAAAAAAAGCAAGTTGTTTTGTGACTTGAACCATTACCTGTAGTCAGTTGTTGCCAGGAGGTAGGATACTTTTTAAGATTTGCTTTGGCCAACATGGAAGGAAAAAGGAGACTAAAGTACCAGCACTATCCAAGTTGTAGTTTACTTTCTGGGACATTTTTTATGCTAGAAAAAACACTGGACACCAAAAGAACTAGATTCCAGTGTTATCTATGATGCACGCTAACTTTGTAACTCAAGGCAAGTTATTTAACTTCTTAAAGCCTTAATTTCCTCACATGTAAAGTGGAGATAATTATTCTTGCATAAGACTATTACAAAATAGAAAGGCAACATTATCATGGAGAAAGAGGTGGATAATGAAATAAGAAGATTTGGATTTAATTAAATTTTTGTAGCTTTGGGCAAGTCACTTTAACCTCTCTATGCCTCAGTTTCCTTATTTATAAAATAAGGAGATAGTTGGAGGTAATCTATGTTCTTTTCCAACTCCAAATACTATGTTCTTAGGTAATGTTTAGAAAACATTTTTAAGCCTACATAAATGGAGGGTCTTATTATTACCTGACATAAGCTACCAACTGTTATGAAGTTTGTCAACCACTATTTAGCACTATTCACAGTGGGCTAGAAACAATAGTCCCTACTAATAATAAAGGAAATTGCCTATCTGACCTCCCCCACAAAGCAATAAAAATACACCTCCTGGGAGCCACATCTGGGAAAGGAGGAAGGTGGTAAAGGGAGGAAAGAGATTTCTATCTCTGCAATATAACTCTCTTCACAATCCTAGACAACAAACCATGAAGTTAAACTGCTAAAAACTTCAATTTTGTATAATATTCAGAGCACACATTTTCCTCTCCCACACAAATCCTGCCATTTCTTTCATATAAGTGGCTAGAAATACAATACTATTCTTGCCCCTATCCTCCCTTTCTCTTTGAGAAAGAAAAAAAAAAGTTCATGGCAGGCATGCTTTAATTTTAGGTTGGAAATGGGGAGTGACTGTCTCTCAGCTCTTACTGCCCCAAATAAAAATTCTCAGACAAGCCTACATTTCCTCAGAGATACATTGTCCACACAATAGCCTAATTTTTGTCAGATTTACTGTACATACACCCAACAATTTTTTTAAAGTACTGCAATTTTAAAAATTTCCATTTAGCACGGAAGACAACAACTAGTGGCCAATCAGCCAAATTAACATGTGCCCAGTCAAAGAAGAGCCAGAAAAAATCATAAAGCTCTTAACCAAGCATTTTAGAATTCTCCAAAACTTTGCATGATAAACACAGTTTACTATAAGAGATATTTCATTTTTTTGATCATTACTCAATTTAAAGAACCTTGGGAAAACTTTTCTTTCTAAACACTCCCTCCTTAAAAGACTTCTTCACTCAAATTCCTTGCATTCCTGTCCACCATCTATCTGACGATTGCTACATTCTTTGAAGGAATAATTTCTTATAAAAGTTCTATGAAGCAGACTAAGGTCTCTGTGACCTTGCTAGACAAGGTATAGCTATTGAGTGAGCTAACAAAGCAATTTAGTAGTAGTGTCTGGTTACAATCCAAAAACATTAGAAATTCCATTTAACTCACAAATACATTCATTCTGAGATCAAGGCTATAGGGGGCCTGATTTGGATCTTAGACTTTTGATTTGGTTCAAATCCTGGCTCTGTCACTTACTATCTGTGTGACTTTAGCTATGTCACTTAATCTCTCTGGGCCTCAGATTTCCCCCTAATAAAATGACAAAATTGGGTAGGATTTGCCTTTAATTGCTGACTTGCAAAAAAACATTTCTCGGGGTTAATTGCCTTACAATTCTAAAGCTACAGTTCTTTTCAGAAAGTTATGGTCAAAGCATAGTTTTGCCTCAATGATAGGACAGTTTCAGGTCTCAATGATATTTCTTGGAAAGAGCATTAGACTTAGAGTTGGAAAGGACCTGAGTTTTAATCTTGGTTCATGCACTTAAGACCTCTGGAGCTTGAGAGTGATAGCAAGTACTCTCACAAGACAACCAAATATTAACATGTGCCCAGTATCTGTATTGCTGCCTTGTATCTTTATATCACTACCTACCTCATAGTGATTGACTACCTGCTGTAAATTCCTTTGCAGTTCTAAGTTTTATGTTTCTGGAACATATTTGCAAGACAATTTGTAGAGCATTAAGGACTATGGTAAGTGTAATGACTTCATTGTCTTGCACATGGCAGTTAAGTTCCCACAGTAGTGGCCATGGTCCAAATTAGCTTGTATTCTGCCTTCCTTAAACATATAAGATGACAATTTGCCATTCTATTAATTATTAAGCAAGTGAATATATAATTATTATCTGAGTTGTCTGTTTAGTGATGCTCTAAGCTATCTCAGCAAACGTGTGATATATAAGTGAGATAGTGTTCCAAATGGTCCTTCTTGTCTAAAAAGGAGATAATCCTATAAAAGCCTACTATCGCAGCACAGAACTTCAAGAAAAGACACAAGCATTTTTTAATGCATATTGCTTGCCAGGCACTGTGTTAAGAGTCTTATTATATCATTTGATCCTCAAAACAATCCAGGCAAGACAGTACTATTATTATTCCCATTTTACAGATGAGAAAGCAGAGGCTAACAAAGATTAAGTTATGCCCAGGATCATATAGCAAATCTGTTTAAGATCAGATTTGAACCTAGGTCTTCCTGTCTCCAGGTCTTAAACTCTATCCACTCTGCAGCCTAGCTTTCAAACAATAAAAATGATCAAATTAGATCAACAGAGATGATGTTTAAAATTTAGATATAGAGAATAATATGAAATATTGCTCAAAATATTTTGAAAATGTAATCCACAGCCCCAAAATTCCAAACTCATATCTAAAATCTTCTTTTAAAAGTGTATCTAGGGGCGTCTGGGTGGCGTAGTGGATAAAGCACTGGCCCTGGAGTCAGGAGTACCTGGGTTCAAATCTGGTCTCAGACACTTAATAATTACCTAGCTGTGTGGCCTTGGGCAAGCCACTCAACCCCATTTGCCTTGCAAAAAATAAAAATAAAAAAATAAAAAAATAAAAGTGTATCTACACACACACACACACACACACACACACACACAAAATCATAGGACTCAGATCTCAGTTTAATGTCTTACATAATTTACTGACCATGGCAAAAAAATGGAAAGGAAAAAAGTTTAATATCCTACATAAAAACCACCCCCTTTTATCTACATCCCAAATTCCCTTCTATTTGCCCTCTGAAAATATCAAGGTGCCAGAGTATAAATACTCAAGAAACTCATGTCCAAAACACATAGAAAGGAAAGAGGCATATATCTAAAACCTCATATCATATTCTAAACTACAATAGGGAAGGCAAAGTAATCATGATAAGACAAGAGTATCTTCCTCACTAAACTTTCCAGTCAATCACATTCTCAACAGCAGCCAATTCTAAGACTTAGAATCTCCTTTTTGATGCTCTATTTTCTACCTCTCTCCAGGATCATAGAAACCACACAAACAATGTGATTTATGGGTGACACAATAAAGATGGGTAATGGGTAGACAGACCTTAGTTTGTCTTAATAGAGTAGTTTCTGATCATCATCCCTACTTTGGCAAACAAGATGCCCAATTCAAAGGTAGCAGCAAGAAATGAGGAAGCTAGTCCTGGACACTGAAATCCAGATCTCATGAACCCCTACATTCTATTGTGCGACCTCTCTATCACAAATCATATAGATTCCTGGTGTTTCATAAATAGTTGCCTTCTGTGGGATTTCCAACATAGAGGAAATGCCACTGTAAGAACACTCACCGCATAATTCTGAGTTATTATCATTACCTGAACTAAGCTAGCAACCTGCATTAGGCACTGTTCCCCATGACCAAACAGAGAAATTTTTTTTAGGGTTTTATTTTTGCAAGGCAAATGGAGTTAAGTGGCTTGCCCAAGGCCACTAAGTAATTATTAAGTGTCTGAGACCAGCTTTGAACCCAGATACTCCTGACTCCAGGGACAGTGCTTTATCCACTGCTCCACCTAGCCACCCCAAGAAATGTTTTTTTGCAAGTCAGCAAGCATTTATTAAGTACCTACTTTTTGCCTGAGATACAATGAAAAATCAAAACATTAAAAAAACACAAACAAAATTCTTTGTTTTCAAGTTGCTAACAGTCTAATGGGAGAGACAGCATGGAACCAATTTTGAACAAACAAGATATAAAGGATAAATTGGAGATAATTTAATAGGAAAAGAACTGGAATTAAGGGAAATTAGAAAAGATTTCTTGCAGAAGATAAGGTTTTAGATGGAAATTGATGGATATCATGGAAGGCAGAAGACAGATATGAGGAAAAAAAGAACATTCCAGGCATGGGAAACAGTCAGTAAATTTGTCCAGAGTCTGGAGTTGGAGCATATTATCTGGGGAAGGCTAGTGTAGTAGGATTGTTGAGTAAATGAAAAGGAGAACAATATAAGAAGACAGGAAAGGTGGGAGAGCAGGTTATGAAGAGCTTTAAAGGACAGAGGATTTTATATTTATCCAGAAGGCAATAGTCACTGAAGTTTATGGAGTAGGATGAGTGTAGTGGAAATAACATGGTTAGGTCTCTGTTTTAGGAAGATCATTTTGGCAGCTAAGTAGAAGCTGGAATTGAGATGTGGGGCAAGTTGAACAAAGAGCAAGTTATTGCAATAATTCAGGAATGAGGTAAGGAGGAGCTGTACCATGGTGGTAGCAAGTTAAAGAAAAGAGGGAGGATATATAAGAAATGTTACTAAGGTGGAAACAACAGAGAAACATCTTATCTAACTTATGATGCGGGTTCAAATCTCTCTTCAGAATGTTACAAATGTTGTAATCATAAGTAAGTCATTTAATCTCCAAGACTCAGTTTCTTCATCTATCAAAAAAGAAGAATAGTACTTGGTACTTACTTCCCCCTCCCTGGCTTACTGTGAGAAAAGAGTTTTGTAAAGGTCAAAGCATTATCAAAATGTGAGTGATGATGATTATGATGATTATGTTGGTTTCCCAAAAAAGATTAGACTGGACCAAGGAACATATTATTACTATCCAGGTCATTCTACAGAGAGTGTCCACTACTGCTTAAATAATCATTACTGCTACTCATGCTTTGCTGCATCAGCACCTATTACCTTTTTTTTTGGTTAATTATAAGTATGGGTTGCCTGTTATACAGGGAGATACAAAGGAATTCTGTGCTAAAGGCACACTGGAAAAACATTCTTGATATCCCTGGAGTAGGAACAGAAGTTGGCTATTTTGACCATCACCGGGCTGTATTGCCATAGCAACCAGCTGTCAAATTGATCAACAGCTAGATGCTATTTCACACAGTAAGAGAGCAGGATAGAATGGATTGATCATTTAGTTACCATCAAATCCATTGTTCTAAAATCAATGTGCAAGTATCTATCCAGGAAGCAATATAGGCCTGGGCCTTAGGCAAGGAAGAGAGGCTTTCTCTCATCCATTCATCCTTCAAACTCTTAAATTCAAAGGATTTGATTAGATTTCCAAGTGATCTTCAGTAAGCATAGTAGCCATTAATATAAATACTCAGTTGGTCAAATGAGGAAACATACTCCACTATGGCAAGAGTATCAGAGAATCTTAAATTTAGAATTGGAAGTGATACTAGAGATCATATAATCTGATCCCCTCCTTTTGTATTTGATAAAACAGAGGTCAGCATTCCCTAATCATATAGGAAATAAGTAAGTAGTAAAATAAGGGTTTGAAACACAGGTATGTTTAACTAGGACTGGGAGAGAAAGGACTAAGTCTATTACTTTTTAAATTTAATCTGCAACACTGGCATTTTTACCATCACTTTTTTAAGTCTAGACAATCAATAAAACAATAAATCAAACCTTGATCTGTATCATCCTCCAAGTACATCCTCAAGGTATAAATGTTCATGATGAAATTTTAACAATCAGCTTTCCTCTGAGGAAATCAGCGGGTCCCAGCATGCCCCCTAGTTTGCACTTGGTAAACTTGACTTGAAATCCAATGCTCTTTCCACTGTAGTCAAAGGTTTTTACCTGAAGTGTCTTTCCCAGTCAATTGTGTTTTATCAGTTAGAGAAATACATTAGTTTGTTCCTCATAAAAACTGATCCTTGCCCTCTCAGACAAGTAGTGGATCTAGAAATGTGAAGTCAACGTATAAACTCCCCCTGCCTTGTGAAATACAACGTCCCCCTTTCTTTTAAATTGGGTTCAGGCCTCGAGATACAAAATGAAAGCAATCCCAGGAAAGTAAGAATAAAGAGGAACAAGATGATATTTTTTCCGTGTATATTTTTAGGGCAGGTCAAATGAATTTTAGCATTTTTGCAGTGAAATGAGGAACAAAGAGGAGCAGTAATAGAAATGTAGAACTCATAAATAGCAGAGATAATGCCTACACAGCTTTAGCACAAAAAATCAGCAAAGAGGCATGAATAGATGTTAAAGAAAAATAGATTCCAAACAGAAAGACTGAATTGAGGTTGGGTTTTCCCCCCCACTCAGTGTAATAAATGTTGGTAATGGCTTCTTTGGCAGGCAGCTAAGAAGCAGGGCATCTCAAGGTGGTAATCCTCTCTTCACCAGAAAGAAAAAACAAAACAAAACAGTAGTACAGAGAGATTTCCTCCCTTTATAACACAGTAGGAATCAGTTATAACAAACAAGCCTAAAACCAGTCTTAATATCCCAATGTTCTGATGTTGTTAGGAACTGACCAACGTATCTACAATAAGTATTGTTTCTCAATCTACTTTAAAAAAATCTTGTACCTTTGGCTTCTGTTTTTAGATCATTTTTCATAAGGGTTGTTATATAGACAGGGAGGTCTCCAAATGTTCTCATTTCCCCTGATAACAGAGCAAGCAGAATTAGATGACCTATGGTAGAAAAAATTTAAGTTAGAAATCAGGAAGGGCTTATGGATTAGAAAGAAATATTTATAGAATGTCTCTAGAGGAAAAATGATTGGGAAAAATGGTTTATCCCCTTGAAATGTTTGCAGTCTAGAAGAAAAAAGAGAACACATGATCATCTACACATTTGTATCTATACACACATACATGAACAAATATATGGCAGGTACTAAGATAAGTCTGAAATCTCCAGTTGCATGAATAAATGGTTTGTTTTTTTCTAATTCCCTTTCAAAAGAGGATTTTCCATAGGGTAGTCACTAGGTTTTGAATTCCCTAGTTGCTATTCTCATTGACAAATCTGATATATCATTTCTTACAATCTGAATGAAACCCATGTTTCATCAAGGAACTATAAAAAAGACATGTTAAGTTTTGTAATAAATAATAAGTAGAGGTATATAAGACATACATATGTAGAGAGTGACATGAGATTAACAGTTAGACTAGTAATAGGATGTGCATTTTTAAATAGAAAAATGAAATTTGTAGAGTGAAAGGTATAGTAAGATGTGTATATGTAAATGATAACTGAAGTGTGCATATATAGGTTATTTAATGAAATTCATAAGGGAGTGTATTCTAGGGCTGTTAAATAGGCATGAAGTACAAAAAGAATGGGAGATGCAGAGAGAGAAGCATATAAATGTTATATAAAACTTGAGAGAATGTAATGAGATGTATTAGAAAAAAGTTATAATCAGATATAGAAACTGCAGAGCAAAATAAAATGTGTATGTGGAGTGGAAAGAAATGGTGAGATGTGGTGGAAATAAAGGAACAACTGAAATGTTTATACTGAGTTTAATAAAGAGATTTGCTGGGTACTGTATGGGTAGGGTATAGAATAATGTGCTTTATACACATGTCTATATATATATATACATGATATATTTTTATATATATATGATTTATATTAAATGAATACATGCATTTTATAATATCATATAATTCATATAATATATAACAGTATAGAGAGAACTACATATTTATATAACTAAACAGCACTAGATAAAACTACATATTTATATATTATTATATATTTATTTTACTTTAAATGGATATATGCATTCTTAACAGTATATATTGCACTAGATGGAACTCATTTGACATGTATAAAAACACACATATATCCAATCTTCAATGAATTTGTGATGTCTTTCATATGAGTACTTCATCCAGTGCATGTGCCTATAGTCTTATGTAAATCTTGTTCATATCCCACCATAGCAATACAAAGGACCTAGCTAAAGTTCTTGGGTTCTCTCTCTTGTAATCACATGGATACCAGTAGAGAACAAGAGCTACCTGTTATCAATATCCCTTGCTTTGTTACATGACCCATCTATTTTTTTCTTTTATTTTTCTTTCTCTCTTCCTTTTAAGAAACACATTTTTCTGGTGACATTCCATAAAATTCCAACACACTTCTACCCAAAATTGTATTTTCTCAGATACTTTATTGTGAGCCAAAAGGACCTATAAATCTTTTAAGTTATGCTTAGTGGAATAAAGTTCTGTCAGGTTCTATCATACTTGGAAGGCTTCAAATAAATCCTGACAAAAATTGCATTTGATTTCTGAGGATAAACTTTGCTAAGTTCAAAATGATCCATAGTCAGCACAAGACCAGCACTTTGGTAATGAATTCTTTGGCCACAGAGATATACATACAACAAAAATATTCTCATATCCCAAAATTTTTTAAATCATCTATAGATGTATCATATTAAAAAATTGACAGGCATTTTAGTTACTTTTTAAACAAAATTCCATATTAGTTTCCAAAAAATTTGAACCTGATATATCAATATTTTGTTAAGTTACCTATTCTTCAAAGCTTTTAAACATTGATTGTTTCCATCTTTTGTATTTACAGGTTTCTGGATGTGAGATGAAAGTTCATAATAATTTATATTTATATCTTATAATTGATGATTTGAAGTAATCTTTCATTTTTTTCTTCTGAAAGCTTTATATCCTTCAATACCTATTTATTAAAGAATGTCTTTCTGTCATTTACTTGTATTAATTTTCTATTTGACTTGGATATCAAATCTTTGTCAGAGATATTTTTTATATTTTCTTTACCAAATAATATTTTTAGTTCTTATGCTGACTGCATTGACTTTCTTTGTACATAATCTTTTCAATTTCATGTTTTCAGTTGTGTAATCATTTCTATCATCTCATTTGCTATGAATTCCTTGAATTTTCTCCTCAGTTATATATGTAAAATATACATGACCTCATTCTCTTTTATGTTTTTGGTAACTTTGCAACGTATTGCATTTAGATTATATCAATTTTGAATTTAGCCTAATTTCTGTCAAAAATTCTTTGTAGTTTTCTCAGAATTTCTTATCAAATAGGGAACTTTTTTTTCATTATTTGAATGTTTGATTTTATTGAATACCTGATGTCCCTTTAACTAGAAAATTCTATAAATATATGAAAAGGCTAAGATTAGGCCACAGAAGAATTCTTAATTATTTTCCACAATTATTTTCCACAGGTAGAAATGAGGATTAGCACATTTTGAACAAGAGGGAGAGATTATGATAACACAATGGAGATAGTACAATGTATGCAAATAGGTCAATTTAGCTAGAATGGAGAAAGTTGATAGGCCTTTAGCTAACCATTGCTTTTTGTTTCAACTCCCTAAACTTATTGATTCTAATTAGATTTCCAATCAGTGTACATACAATAAATATTTTTGTCTGCTGGTCCCTAGCTGGTCAGTGAAGCAGGGAAAGGGTTAGGAAAATGGGAAATTTCTGGAATGATTGGTTATAGATAGCATCTGATGAACTTTAAGTGACAAATAGGGAACATCCTTTAGGTAAAAGAACTCTATTTTAACTTCTTGAACACAGGAGTGTTTTATGGATTAGAGACAAAAGAGACTTCAGGCAGAAACACAAATTAGAGAATATCATAATATTACAGAGGAGAGTTGATGAGTGTCCTTACCAGGATAGTAGTTGAATGAGTGAAGAGAAAGGAATGGATGCTAGTTATGTTGTGGGAGTAGATTCAGCAAAATTTGACTAATGATTAAATATGAGTTTCAATTGACTTTGAAGTGGGATACCTCTGTGAATACTTCCCTATAATACTTTTTTTTTTCATTTTCTAACAAACAAACCAACATTCAGAAGTGCTAAGAGCCCAGATGCCAACATAATTTTTGAAACAAATTTTGGGAGGTAGCTAGGTGGTGCAGTGGATAAAGCAAAGGCCCTGGAGTCAAGAGGACCTGAGTTCAAATCCAACCTCAGACAGTTGATAATTGCCTAGCTGTGTGACCTTGGGCAAGTCACTTAACCCCACAGCCTTAAATAAATAAAAAAAGAAACACACTTTGACTAATTGTCTTTCTCCTTTTCTTTTTTTGGGGGTGAGGGGTTTGCAAGGCAACAGGGCTAAGTGACTTGCTCAAGGTCACACAGCTAGGTAATTATTGTGTCTGAGGTCAGATCTGAACTCAGGTCCTCCTGACTCCAAGGCCCGTGCTCTATCCACTGTGCCACCTAGCTGCCCCAACTAATTTTATTAAAGAATAGTATAAACATTTTTCACTTATCTCTTCTTACAGATAGCTGATATAACACAATCACAGAACAGTGTACATACTTTATACCACATTCTACATGCTTTACCCAATTCAAATTGTTGCTACTATAATCAAGAGAGGTCCACAAGTACTTATTAAATACCTATTCTGTGTTATTAGCTGTGCTAAATGCTGAGGATAGCAAAACCGTTAGTACTCTCAAGAATCTCACAATCTCAAGTGAGAAAAAATTCAAAGTAATTATGTACAATCAGATTATATGAAGGATAAATTGGAAATAGTCAACAGAGGGACTAGGTCAGAAAAGGTTTCTCAAAGAAAATGATATGTTAGCTGAGGATTGAAAGGAAAAAAAGTCAGGAGATAGTAGAAGGGAGAGAATTTGATTCATGGATGAAGAGCAGGTAATGAAAAAGCTCGGGAACATCAGCCAATGTCACTTGATTCCAGCACACATGGAAGAAAGCAAGATAAAGGAAGACTAAAAAGTTAGAAAGATAGCAGATTAACAAAGGATTTTTATAATAGATTATAGGGAGCTGCTAAAATTTGCTAAATAGGGGAGTGACATGGTCAAATCTGCTCTTTAGGAAGATCATTGTAATAGTTGAATGGAAGATGGCTTGGACTGGAGAGAGATTAGACACAAACACAATCAGAAAGCTATGGTGCATTCCAGGTGTAAACTGATAAGGTCTTATGTCAAGGTATTAGTAGGACAAGAGGATAAAATATGTATACATGTTACAAAAGTACAAGAGATGTTACAAAGTACTTAACAACAGAATTGGTATGGGTGGAGATGAGAGTGAGGAAGTAAGAATGATACCTACTTTGTGAGCCCAGTTAACTGAAAGTGGTTGTGCCTTCAATAGTAATAAAGAACTTAGACAGAAGAGAGGAGTTTTTGAAAAAAAAGGTAAATAAATTAATTTTTTGACACATATTGAGTTTAAGAGACCTAGAGGACATCTAATTTGCGATATCCAATACATAGTTGGAGATGCAAGACAAGAAATCAAAGAAGAGATTAGTATTTAAGAAATAAATGTAATAATCATATGCATAAAGGGGATATTTGACTCTGTAAGAACTGTTATAGAGTGAAAAGAAGAGTTGGGAAAGAGCTTGGGAAACAGTCACAGTTAAGAGGTATAACTTGTGTGAATATTGTGCAAAGGACATTGAGGAGTAAGATAAGTAGAGAAAGAGAATCAAGAAAGCACACTAGAGGGTAGAGAGCATCAAGATATTCTAGTCCATTTCTGATTTACTTCCAGTCCTACATTTGGTACAGATAACTAGTTTTGTATATCTGATCGCTGCTAGAATCTTTTTGTAGTTCACCATTTATCTGCAGCTTTTCATTATGAAATGGAGCTTGGGATCAATGGCCTACAATGATTGTTTCATCATCACTGTAATCACCAGCTTCCTGCTTTGTTGTGAAGGTCCCTCCTGAAGAGTTCCTCAAAATATGACTCCAAGATCACCAGAAAAGAAGAAAAAAAAAAGACAAAACACTATCCACCATTTCTAAGTATCTCCAAAATACTAAAAGTGAAGCTGTTATAAAATCATATCCCTTTCCTTATGACTCTGTAGATCATATCACACCAACACTGACTATATTCTTGGCAGAACTACTAAAGTGATTTGTGCCATTTTCTTTTTTCATCAATTAAAGCAACTAGAAATTATGTGACTTGCCCAGGGTCACACCGCCATTAAGTATCTGAGACTGGATTTGAATTTTGGCAGATGCTCTATCTACTGATCTACTTAGCTGCCTCCAAATAAAATACTTGAAAAACAGTTACTGTTTTTAAGGATGGAAATTTTCACTTATCAATTCAGTTAATATTTAATAAATACTATTTTCCAGATGCTATGTTAAGTGTTAGAGATGCAAAATTAAAAAAAAGATATTCCCTGCCCTCAAGGAGCTAATAAAGGAAGATAATGCTCAAATTGGAGCTGAAAAGTGGGAAGGTACAAAGGGATAACTGATATTGGAGCATGATGGTCCATGGAGCTCAAATCAAGCAGAGATGCTGATGAAAAATGAAGAGTTGCCAGGAAAATAATGAAATTTCAGAACTCTTTATAAAAGAAGGAGAAAATAGCCAGGCTGCTCAGTGAATAGAGCATTGGGCCTGGAATCAGAAAGGCCTGAATTCAGATCAGAAGGACTCAGACAGGCTTATTAACTAAACAACAATAATAAAGACTTGGGGAGGTGTTTAGTACCCAACTCACCAGCTATCCAATGAGGAGAGGAGAAAGAGTTGAGTTTAAAAAACTGAATCAGTTAGCATGATGATGAGATATCTGATGATCAGTTATACCTGAGCAGATCACCACGTTCCATAGGGTCCATAATAAGCAGAGTTGTTGATGAAAATGGAGAGTTGCCTAGGCCATAATTGTAATTATTAATCTTCCCTATTACTTTTTTTGGTTTGTTTTTCAGACTTTAAGTCACTTTTAATTCTTTGTGAGTCCAGCTGAGGTTTTCTCAGCAAACATAAAAGAGTGGTTTGTCATTTCCTTTGCCAGCACATTTTACAGATGAGGGAACTGAGACAAATGGGATTAAATGACTCGCCCAAGTTCACACAGTTAGTAAATATGTGAAACTGGATTTAAACTTGGGTCGTCCTGACTACAAGTCTACTGCTACATCTAGCTGTTCCCTTTATTCTTGCTATTTCACATTATTTGTTTATAGGTCATAAAAATGTTTCATATAATATTTTAATTTGTTCTGTGCTTTGAAGAGAAATATGCTTCAAGCAGATAGTAATTGTCATAAAAATAAGAATCAAGTTTCAGACATGATCCATAATAGAATCTTTTGTAAAAAAATAAATCAGAAAAAACTGAATAAAAATATGCTCTAGAGTTACAGATTTGTGTATGTTCATGGGGGGGGGGGGGGGCAGTGACCAAAAAAAAAAACCCAACAAGCAAATGGTGTACAGTATAAAATTGTCACCTTTCATCCCAGGATGTTATAGACATCACAGAGATAAGATGACTATTCTCTGCAATGACTGCATGGGAGGAAGGGGAAGAAGTTCCAATTAACAAAGTAGCATGAGAAATGGCACAAACAGAGTTGAAGGAAAAAGAAGTGACTGTAGGAAAGTCTTAGGAACAAGGGTATTTAATGGACTGATCCAGGACTTTGAGGCAAGTCTTTTGAATTCTGATCTCAGATCAGATACTGAAGAGCTTTTTAAACATGAGCAGATCACTTAGCCTCTGTGATTATCTGATAACAGCAAATATGTGTCTAGAGAGATAGTCTTTGACTAATTAAAAAGTGAAAGATCAGCTCGGAGAGATGGATGAAGGTGACAGCCAGGTTGTAAGGACTGAAGAACAGTGAGCTGAGAGAACAGGAAATGCTAGTAGAAATTGTTCAAAAGAAAAAAGAAGGAGGTAGTATAAAATAAGAAAGGCTACAGGAAGGCTAATGGGAATGTAACTTTTCTGAAAAAGAAAGGAAATAAGATTAAGAAATTAAAGAGATGAAGGTACAATTGAAAAGGATATAAAGATATTGTATGAATTTAAGTAGTCGGAAGACCTAGTTTTGGCTTTGTCAGTAACTAGCTATATGACCTTGGGCAAGTCATTTAACTTTTAAGCCTCAGTAAGCTAAATGGTAAAATAAGGAGACTGACCTAGATGATCTCTTTCTCATTCAGATCTAACATTCTCTAACAAATCAAAATTCTTGATAGAGTCCTTAGCTGAGTAATCATGAATTGTCTTCTTATAATCCAAAAACTTTTTAAAAATTTATTTTTAACTTGTGTAAAAAAACAAGCATTTTCATAATAGAACATAAAAAAGATAACTGCACATGAAATTCAAAATCTCTTATGTACAACTTGCTATTCTTGTTAATTAAATAATAAAGTTATCATATAAATTTCTTTTTACCCCTTTTTTCCCTTCTTTCTCCCCACTCTATAGATGGCTACCCTTATACACACACACACACATATATATATAGAAAATCATTCCATTATTCACTAATTTTGGATTACTACCTGGCTCTCCTGCTGCTATGTAAGATCAAAATATGGAGAGGTACTGAAAACACTGTATATTATGTTCTTCAAGGCAATATTTTAGATTCTCAAGATTAAAACACCAAAAGGAAAAAAGTCCCTACCTTCAAGGAGTTGCATTATTTAAATGGAAACTGTACAACCTAAAAATAAAATTATTTTAAGGCAAGAGCATTACCAACTGGAGTCAATCAAAAGAGAAAAAAGCTTTCTAAATGAGGCAGTCTGAAAGACTGAGCTTTAAAGGAGCTAAGGAATTCTAGGAAGTAGAGTACTAAGTATATGTTTAGATAAGTCTCTAAGAAGGTTAAGAGGAAGCATGGTGCAGGATATTTGGCATTGGACTGGTAGTCAGATAAATCCAGGTTCAAATCTGACCTCAAATGCCTATTATCTGTGTAACCCTTGGCAAGTCACTTGACAATTTTTCTTTTCTATAAAATAAGGAGGTTTTATACATAATGATCTCTAAGGGCACTCCCAGCCCAGGTGGACTGAAGTCAAAATGAGTATAGTTTATGATTCTCCTGTTTATTGTCCAGACCAGTGGTGTCAATCTCAAATAAAAATGGATCTCTATTACCACTTATTTGCTTTAAAAAAGAAAAAATTAACATTATCTATTTTGGGAATTACTATTAATTTGCTGTGTGGCATCAGGCAAATCATTTTATTTGTCTAGGCTTCAGTAACAAAAATTAATTATATTTTTATTTATTTTGTTAAATATTTCCCAATTGCAGTTTAATTTGGTTTGGGCTGTGTAAAGGGGTTTTGTCAGCCTCCAATTTAATACTTCTAGTTCAAAGAAAGCGATGAAGAAAAATTTTCTGCAAATTAATTTCAAAATCAAGTTGTATATACTTTTTTTTGAACAAGGATTGTTGAGTATTTGTAAGCTTTCCATTTAAGTAATATCTTCCCAATAGAATATAATTCCTTGAGAGCAGAGGTTTTTTTTTCCTTTTTGTTTTTTAAATCTACAGAATCTAGCATTGCAATGAATGCCTTGAATAATTTAACAAATATTGAATGTTGTCAGGGTCCTCTCTATATACTTCCAGACTTCTGCTTTTAATCTCAGCAGGAGAGAGAGAGGTAATGATCACAAGTTAGTGATGCTAAGGAAACAAGTCATGTGCAACTCAACTAAGTACTCTACTAAAGATTTTTGGCTTTCTCATTGCCCCTAAGAACTAACTTTAAAGAATCACAAAATAATGAGACATTAGAGATCATCTAGTTCCTTCTCCTTATTGCTCCTTTAAGGTTGCTGAGACATTCATCTTCCTATTTCAGAATTTAAACATGTTGATGTTCCAGGTGAGATACCTGTCCCCACAATTGACACTATCACCTTCATGGATAATCCTGATCATCCTACCTCAACCAATAATGAAGATTCCCAAAAGGGAATTATATTTTTAAAAAGACCCAAAGTTCCAAGACCTCATTTTTATTCCTTAAAATACTTTAAAAAGGAAAACTGTATGTATCTTTTATTTACATTGTATATTTGTATACATATTTTGGAGGATAGGGGATCAGTCATTTTTCTATGACCTTAGAGAACCAAACAACTTCTAATATGTTTTGTACAAACAAATCCAAAGTCGCCAAGATTAGAAGGAAAAGAGAAAACTGGTAAAACTTTTTACAGCAAGTTTCTCTAATAAAAGCTTCATTTCTCAATATGGAGATCTGAATCAAATTTATAAGACTATAAGTCATTCTTCCAATGATAAATGGTCCAAATATATGAATAGACATCAGAAGAAGAAATCAAAGCTATCTATAGTCATGTTAAAATGTTCTAACTTACTATTGAATAGAGAAATGGATATTAAAACAAATCTGAGGTATCATCAATCAGATTGGGAAAAATCACAGAATAGAAAAATGGCAAATATTGGGGAGAATGCAGAAAAATTGAGATACTAATGTACTGTTGGTGAAATTATGAACTTATCTAACCATTCTGTAGAGCAATCTGGAACTATGCCCCAAAGCTATAAAATTATATATCCTTTGACCCAGCAATAACATTTCTAGATAATATATTCCAAAGGAATTTTTTAAAAGGGGGGGGGGGTAAAGTGGGAGGACAAAAAATATTTATTACACCTCTTCTTGTGGTAGCAAAGAATTGAAAATTGAGGAGATATCCATAAGTTAGGTAATGACTGGACAATAGTTGTATGTGACTGTAATGGAATTTTGTTTTTCTTATTCAATTGTTCAATCATGTCTAGCTCTTCATGACCCATGAATCATAGGAGGTCAAGCCCTTCTATCCTCCTCTATCTCTTATAGTTTATGCAAGTTCATATTAATAATTTCCATAATATTCTCCATCCATCTCATTTTCTGCATTCTTCTTTTCCTTTTGCCTTCAATCTTTCCTAATATCAGGGTCTTTTCCAATGACTTCTTTATTTTCATTAGGTGACCAAAATATTAAAGCTTCAGCTTCAGCATTTGACCTTCCAATGAATAGCTGAAATTCATTTCTTTAAGGATTGAGCAGATTTGCCATAACTGTGGTCACTGTTTGCAGACAGCTTTGAGATCAAGAATATACAATCTGACACTACTTCCATTTTTTTCCCTTCTATTTGCCCTGAAGTTATGTGATCAGTTGCCAAAATTTTGTTTGGTTTTTTAATGTTAAACTTCATCAGTTTTTATATTCTCCCCTTTCACTCTAATGAAGAGACTCCTTAATATTTCTTCTCTTTCTGTCAACAGAGGGGTATCATCTGCATAACCAAATCTGAAATTGTTGTTATTTCTCTTGGCAACAGTAATTCTAATGTTGATTCATTTAGTCTATCATTTTGCAAGGTGTTAAATAAATGAAATAAATAAGGTGTCAAAAATAACCTTTTCATAATCCTTTTCTGATCTTAAATAAATTATTTATTTCATGTTTGGTTCTATCAATTGCTTCTTGTCCCACATAGAGGCTGCTCAGGAGACAGAGAAGATATTCTGGTACTCCCATGTGTTTGAGGACATCACATTTTGTTGTGATCTACTCAAAGGCTTTAGTGTATGCAGTGAAACAGAAATAGATGTTTTGTTATATTTTGTTTTTCCTTTAGAACTCCCATAATCCAACAAATGTTGATAATTTGGTCTCTAGTTCCTCTGCTTCTTTTAAAATCAGTGTGCTCTTTTGATTATTCTCAATTAATATACTGCTGAAGCCTAACTTGTAAGAACCTAAGGTTTACCTTGTTGGTATGTTGCAATTGTTTGATCAATGCAATTTATCCTATTAAAAAATAAAAAAAATCCCATAATTGTCCCAATAGATGCAGGAAAAGTCTTTGATAAAGAACAACACTCATTTTTACTAGATAAAAGAAAAATCCTCTAAAGCAGAGTGTAAAGGTACTTTAAATAATAACTGATAAATAAATTTTTGCTAATGTCTTTTTTTTATTTCACCATAGTTATACTCAGTATTGTTTCCCCTTCATCTCCCAGAGACCCAGTTCATATGGTAGATAGCATTTTTTAAAAGGAAAAAAATTGCACTACCAACCAATAAATTGAAAAAGGCTGAAAACCTGTGCAGTGTGGACCACCTGAGAAATTCCTACCTCCTCAAAACTGTCAGTGTGAGTTATTTTCTTACATTTCTTCATTTGATTTGTGCTGATCTTTATAATTATTCTACATTCACTTTGATCTTTTAGTATTTCATTGTTCTTTGCAGTGGCATTGTTCTAGTTACTATATATTATTTTCTTTTTTAAGGAAAAAGTTTTAAATCTATTATTATTATGCATCTTATGTTTGACAATTCTTTATTTTATTCAACAGCTCAAAACACCACAAACTTTCTTCTCTAGTTAAATACAAAGAAAAATTGTGGAATTAGTAGATTCACTTATCTAATTAGCACTATACTAAAGCAAGGCAGAAAATAATGTTTACAACTTCAGCCTACAACATTATTCCTGAAAGTGACTCTCCATTGATACTGCAAATTTTATTTTGTGTATATTATTTTTTTTGGATCAACTGAATTCCCTCTGCATTAGTTCATGCTTTCCTATATTCCTTATCCACATAATTTTTGGCAAGTCATATTCCATGACATAATATATCACAATATGTTCAGCTGCTCTCCAGTTGATGAACATCTACATTTTTTCCTAATTCTTAGCTATCACAAAAGGTGCTGCTACAAATATTTTGGAGTATGTGAGAACTTTTTTTCTTATCTATGGCTTCCTTGGGGTATGAGTCCAGTTACAGTCTCTGAGTCAAAGGGGATAAACATTTTAGTCACTTGATCTGTATAAGTTCAAATAACTTTCCAAAATGGTTGTTCTCTTTCACACTCTACTAACAATGCATCAGAGTGTCTATACTTTCAACATCACTCCTACGTTGACTATCTCCATTTTTAACATCTTTTTCCATTTTCAGAGTGTCTGGTGACATCTCAGGGTGATTTTGATTTGATGACTTTGAAAGAGTGAGTGAGGCTGATGACTTTATTCAATTTTGCCTCACTTAAATCCAATTTATACCCGAATCAAAAGACATAACCCTTGCCACTTTACCATTCCTATCTCAAAGTCCTATGGTGATAGGCAAATGATGACGTAGCAGGTGTATCTACACTGAGAGGTAAAGCCACAAATCTGAACATAGTGGCCCAGATCATATGGTCATTTCCCCACTAGAAGTAGCAGTGGCATTCAGCAGCCTTTTAAAGATTGCACTGCTCACCTCTTGATGTGATGAAGGGACTAGAAAAGATGCCTAAAATTGTCTGCTTAATCAACCCTGGCCTGATTACCACAACAGGTGGGTATCCCATCCTGAAGTCAAAACACCAAAAATGTACAAAAACTTCTTCAACAAAGATTCCACTCACCATCAGTGCATGGAATGTCCACATACTCATAGACAACATAAGATCCAATTGACCTGAAAGGCAAACAGCTCTTGTTGTAAGAGAACTGAGCAGGTATCAAATATAAATAGCAACCCTGAGTGAAACAAGGATGGCAAATTAAGGCCAGATTGTGGAAGTCGGAACTGGATACACTTTTTTGGAGTAGCTGCAACAAAGGGGAGTGCCGTGAAGTTCGGATAGGATTTGTAATCAAAACTAATCTAGTCAACAAGCTTCAATACCTATCAACTATAAGGTTCAAAACAATGAGATTGCTACTTACAGGAAAACACCATGGCACCATCATCAGTGCCTATGATACCACCATGACGAACCCTGATGAAATCAAAGAAAAATTTTATGAAGACCTGGAGTTCCTTCATCATCAAAGTACCAAAAGAGGACAAGTTTATAATTCTGAATAACTTTAATGCTAGAGTAGCCTCAGTATTAGTAGGCTCCAGTTTTGAGAAGAATGGAGTTGGAAACAATAACCACCTACTACTGAAGACTTGTACATCTCATAATCTTATCACAAACACTATCTCCTGTTTTACCTAAATGCAATATAACTTCCTGGATGCAACCTTGCAGAAAACACCAGCAACTATGTGATTGTAAGGAGAAGAGGCAGATGGGACATTACAGTGAAGAAGGCAATGTATGGTGTACAATGCTGAACTGATCACAGACTCATCTTTTCCAAGTTAAGTGGCTTCCCCAAAGCAAAGTAACTACTAGAAGAATTAAAGTCAAGAGATTGGAGCCTTCTCTGAGTGGGAACAGTTTGTTGATAACTTGGAGGGAAAGTTAAGCCAAAACACTGTTATGGCAACAGTGGAAGATGAGTGGGCAGTTTTCAAAGATTTAGTGTACAGCGTTGCATTTGCTCATCTTGGTCACAACACTTGCAAGCATCAGGACTGGTTTGATGAAAAAGGTGGGGAAATATGAAAGTTGTTTAATGAAAAACAAGAACTCCACATGGTTTTCCAGTTGGATAAGTTTATACATTTATATGAAGGCAGCATTTAATTCTATCAAAAGTAAAGAACAAGTGAAGCTCAGAGAGATACAGGAATCTTAGAGTTCGGTAAGAAGGCAGATGAAATTTAGATTTGTGCAAATAGTAACAATTCAAAGTGTTTTCATGACACCTTGAAGGCTATTCAAAGACATATGGTGCATCTCAAATGCTTGTACTGAAGAAGTCCCATTGATTAGTGATAAGGACAAGATCCTAGATAGCTGGGCTGAACATTTCCATAGCATTCTTTAAAAAAAAAACTATCACTCAGTACTGAAGTCACTGATCCTTTACCTCAAGTTGAAGTCAATCCATTCCTAGCAGAAACTCCAACCGAAGAAGAGGTTTTGAATGCCATTAGGCTCTTTTCATATGGCAAAGCACCTGAGATCTACAAGGTGGGAAGTCCAATGCTCATACAAAAGCTGACTGAAATTATCCAGATTATATGGCGTGAAGAGATTCTCCCCAAGGAATTCAAGGGTGCCTCCACTGTCCATCTCTATAAAGGTAAAGAGAATATATTGTCTTCTGACAATCACAGGGGTGTTTCTCTTTTAATCATTGCTAGTAGGATTCTTGTCAGAGTCTTCCTCAATAGTCTGATCCTTCAACAGAAAGATGATTGCCTTCCTGAGAGTCAGTGGGCTTCAGAAAGGGTCAAGGATCAGTTGATATGAGTGTTTGCTATGCAACTACTCCAGGAAAAATGCCCAAAGCAGAACAGAGGTCTGTATACATTTTTTATAGATTTGAACAAGATCTTTGACACTGTCAGTCATAAAGGTTCATGGAAAATCATTTCAAAAACATGTTGCCTGGTGTTCATCAGTATTGTACATCAATTTCATGACGACATACTTGTCCAGGTTCTCTCATTATTTTCCAGTCACCAACTGGAGTGAAACAAGGTTGTGTCCTTGCTGCATACTTTTTAGCATGATGTTTTCAGCCATGTTATCAAATGCTTTCACTAATGGTGAATATGGAATCAAGGTCAGCTACCTCACTGCCAGTATATTCTTCAAGTTGAAAAGGCTACAATCCAAGAACAAAGTGGAAGGAGTGTTAGTACATAATTTTCTGTTTGCAGATTATTGTGCTCTAATTGCAGCCTCTGAAACTGAGATGCAACAAAGTATGAATCAATTCTCTGCTACTTGTGCTAACTTTGATCTTACAAGTAACACCAAGAAAACACAAGTGGCTCTATTAGCCAGCACCACACCATTCAACTGTCAACAAATAGAGAAGTTTTGAATGCTATGGATAAATTCACTTATCTTGGCAATGTACAGGGTACATCCAGGGAGGTACACATTGTTAATGAGGTTGACACATGCATTGCCAGAGCTAGCTCAGTGTTTAGAGATTCTGAAAACAAGTGTGGAAGAGAAGAGGTATTAGACTGACTACCAAATTGAAGGTATAAAGAGTCATTGTACTGAACTCATTACTGTATTACTGTGAAACCTAGACAGTCTACTAAAGCCATGCCAAGACATTGAATCATTTCAATTTAAATTGTCTTGAGAAAATTCTGAAGATCACATTGCAGAATAAAATACCAAACTCTAAGGTCTTTTCTCAAACTAAACTGCCAAGCATTCAGTAGATACTTCAGAGAGTACAACTATGATGGACTGGTCATATTGTTAAAATGCTAAACATATATTTGCCAAAAGGTCTATTTTATGGAGAACTCACAGAGGTCAAGTACTCACAGTGAGGTCAGAAGAAGTGATTCGGGGAACACCTTGAACATCTCCAAAACTTTAGACTTGATTGTGCAGCAAAGTAGACACTGTCACAGGGCCATCCAGCATGATGTGCTCTCATCAAAAGAGGATTCTGGGTTCTATGAGCAAGACAGAATTGAAATATCTCAAAGGAAATGTGTGATACCTAAGTTTAGAATAACCACTCCTAGGGGCAGCTAGGTGATACAATGGATAGAGCAACTGCCCTGTAGTCAGGAGGACCTGAGTTCAAATTTAGTCTCAAACTCTTAATAATTGCTTTGCTGTTTGACCTTGGACAAGTCACTCTTTAACCCCATTGCCTTAAATTGAAAAAAAAAAAAAAAAGAATAACCAATCCAGGTGTTCACATGTATTCTGAGTTCATATTGGGCTGATCAAAACTTAATGGACTTGCTCAGTTCATCAGTGCAATAATCAGGGACAATTTTAGGGTATCTGAGAGATACAAAATACTATCTGTATCCAAAGATGGAAGTGTGGAGTTTAAACAAAGACCAAAGACTATCACCTTTAACTAAAAAAAAAAAAATTATCTTATGTATTATTATGTGAGTTTGCTATCACTTATACTTTATTTTTTCCTTTAGGGATATGATTTTTCTCTCAATACATTCAATTTTGACCAATGCATAGCATGGAAACAATGTAAAAGCTATCAGACTGCCTTCTGAAATGGGGGGGGGGCAGGGATAGGGAAGAGAGATTAGGGGAAAAATTATAAAATTCAAAATTCAGAAATTCAAAAAATTAATATTGGGCTGATCAGTCACAATCATTCATCGCTAATTTAGTGATGTCATTTTGATTTCCTTTGATAATGAAGAACAAGAACCAGCCAACCAAATATTCTCAGCAATATAATGATCCAAGACAATTCTCATGATGAAGAGGTGGCTAGATGGCACAGTGGATAGAGCATCGGCCTTGGAGTCGGGAGTACCTGAGTTCAAATCCATCCTCAGATTTTAATAATTACCCAGTTGTGTGGCCTTGGGCAAGCCATTTAACCCCATTGCTTTGCAAAAAAAAACCAAACTCATGATGAAAAATGCTATCCACCTCCAGAAAAAGAATTGAAGCCTGAATGCAGATCAAAGAATATTTTTTCAGCTTTTTTTCTTTTTCTTTCTTTTTTTGTTTTGGTCTTTGATTTATTTTACAACATGGTTAATATTGAAATGCATGATTGTACATGTATAATCTATATCAAATTGCTTACCTACTGGGGGGGTAGAGGGGAAGAATTTGAACTCAAAATTGTTAAAAAGTTAAAAAATGTTTTATATGTAATTGGAGAAAGTAAAATATTCTTTAAAAAAAGAACAATAGAAGGATATACCATGGTGAGCAGGACTTAGGGATGGAATGATGTCCCAAAATGAGGTGGGCCTCAGGAGCTCAGGGAAATTCCAAGTTGAAAAAGCAGTAATGACTGAGTTTGAAGCCCAGAAGATCAGAAACAGGGCAAGGAGAGATAAGGAGAAGTAGCAATGTAAAATGAATTTTTCCTTGTGGGAGGAGAAATCTATTTATAAGTGTGAGGGGTGAAGCACAAGATAGGTTGGTATTTGCCTTCAAAGTCAGATTTCATTAGTTTTTTCAGTTATTTTCCCTTTTCCATTTCTGCATCAAGTCCTCTAGTCTCAAAAGAATCTTTTTTACAATAGTTCCCATGTGAACAGTACTGAGGACTTTAGCAAAAAAAAAAAAAAAAAGCAAAGGTCTGGGCAAGACTAGCTTGTCTGTTGTATGAACCCTTTTTAGGTTGGGTATCTATAAGATAGTCTGTTTTAAATGGCAATAGTATAAACCTGTATATTTCATGCTCTAACAACCTATGTGTAGTCCCTAGTCAAGGGAAGGCAATGTCTGAAGTTGTCAAAGTAACCTCCTCTTGCATTTTCTCAATAATGGTATGACATTTAAAAATATAAAGAGACAATTTCTGGGTAATTAATCATTTTATTAATAATGCTAGCATATTTCCAATAAAACCTGTCAGTGACAATGTTGAATGCCAAAAATGAGTCATGGTTTAAATGTCATTAGAAGAGTGGTTATTTCTGAGAATGGCAATCAACTCTAATTCGTTAACAATTAATGAGATAGAATTAATATTACAATGAGATGGACCTTCTATAATGAGGGATTAGAGGGATGTATCTTTTACTTCTAAATTGCCAAGCCTTCAGCAATCTAATCAAAGTACCCCGCCCTGCCAAGCTTGAGCAGAAGACAATGGGTAAGTGTTTCACCTTGAATTACATTCCTTTTGGAAGAATGTATGGAGTGGCAATACCTAGACTGAAAAGAATGTTGATCCTATCTGCTGTGTTCTGTTTGGTTCTGCTGAACCTTGGATTAAAAACTTTTTTAAAAAGGGTGTGAGAACTGTAGATCTCCCAAAAGCATTGGCTATTAATAATCATTTCTCTCAGCAGGAAATAAACAAGAAACACCTTTACTAAAAAATTCAAAATATAATACTAAACAGAGAACATGGATTCAGAGTAATACAAAGCTCCTTCTGAATGTCAACTACATCAAAATTATGAGAAAAACAGGCAAATCTATAGATAGAAGGAGATTGTCCGAATGGAAGAGAGCTTGGAGGAGAAGGGTTTGACACATGACCAACATTTTCACAAAGATAACAAAGAATAAGAGGAGGAATAAAATTAATTTTGGAATAAAGAATGTTATTCTAGAAATTTGCAAGGAAAAGGAAGCTGCTATCACTTAAATAGTACTATTTAGCTAAAAGAACAAGCCAGAGAAAACATGAAATTAGAACATTGGTAGGAGAAAAATACATTTTTCTCTTATCCATTCAAACAAAAACATTCTTTACATATCATGATTTGTAACTCTCTCTCTCTTTCTCTCTCTCTCTCTCTAGTTTTGATCAGCTATGAAAGTTGTTTCATCACATGCATGATTTGTTCAAAAGTCCTACATAAATGAGGAAGATCATCCCAGGCTGCATCACATAGCTACATCCAATTTGCAAATAATTGAACTAGGTTTCATTAATACATCTGACCTCCCAGAGTGATTCAAAACAAAACTTTTTCACTAGTATCTTTGTATATATGGTCCCCCATGCCTTTAATACATTCTTTCCTCTCCTCTGCCTCAAAGAATTCCTACCTTTTTTTTAATGCATGACTCAGATACAACATATTACATAAGGCCTTTCCTAATTTCTTGAGGAATTAACAGTCCTTTTTTTGTTAAAATTACTTTGAATACTGGGGCAGTTAGGTGGCGCAGTGGATAAAGTACTGGCCCTGGAGTCAGGAGTACCTGCGTTCAAATCTGGTCTCAGACACTTAATAATTATCTAGCTGTGTGGCCTTAGGCAAGCCACTTAACCCCATCACCTAGCAAAAACCTAAAGAAAAAAAATTACTTTGAATAACTTTAACTAATTGTATTTATTTATTACATTCAAGTTCTATTTCTCCCTTTAGCAGAATGCAAGCTCACTAAGGGCAGAAAATTTCAAATTTTTGGTCTTTTTCTGTCTCATATCTCATGCTTTTGTACATAGTAGGTATGTGTTTGATGAATTGAACTTAATTACATAATGAAAAATAGATCAATAAAATCACATATATGGTTGTTATGCTTTGGGGACCACCTTTTAATAAATAAAATTCAGAAATGACACCCAACCTAATACTTGCTCAGCTTGATGAGCTATATAATAAATTGCTCTTTTATTTCTTTCCCTCACTTATTAATACTATATAATAATATAGTATATAATAAGGTTCTCTCTGAGCAACTGGAAATAAGCAAAGAATAAATCCATATAGAGATTGGGAAGTGGAAAATGGGTCCTCAATGTCAGAAACTTGAGAATGGGCTGAGAGCATGCATCAGAGTTATGAGAAAAATTGGGCAATTCTGTTAAAGTATAATTTACAGAGCTAGAGGAAAACTGTCTGAATGGAAGAGGGCTTGGAAGAGAAAGTTTCAATATGCCTTCATGATAAAACTAAATAACTACAATGTGAAAAAGAAAAGTATTTCTTTTGTATTTATATTATCATGTTCATTGCAAAATAATTCTTAATAAAAGTAAATAATAAAAGGAAAAATATATAGGGGAGTGATTTGGGGAAAAAATAAGTGATTTGCCTCTACAACATGCTTGATAATCTTTTTGATTTGATCATGATACCTGACAATCAAGAGGACACCATTTCTTGCTATTATAATTTCATCTTTATGTGATGATGATAAAAAAGATGGAGGGGGGAAGAAGGAGGAGAGAGAGAGAGAGAGAGAGAGAGATTTCAAAAATAAAATTGACAGGAAAAATGACAAAACAATGTATTTGCATGTGTCTCTATGTATGATCCCAGGGATCTACTTTTGGTCTTATGCTGGGGTTTAATAATTTTATCAGTGACTTGGATAAATATATAGATGGTGAACTCATCAAGTATAAGTATTATGATAGTTTACATATTGGAGAACAGAGGTAAGATTTTTAAAAGATTTTTATGGGCTAAATTTTTTTACTGAATTCAACAAGATGAAATTTAATGAGATAGATGTAAAACCTAATACTTGGGTTTAAAAAATCAATTTCCTAGTGGATGAAGTGAGTGAAATGACTAGATAGAAAGCAATTCCTTTGGGAATGATTTAAGACCTTTAGTGGACCAAGAATTCAACATGAATCACCAGTATGATAGAGCTCATTAAAAAGAAGTTAATGAAATCTCAAACATATTCATAAAGGATATAGCATTTATTCATTTGAGCACTATTTCTCTGTCTCCCTATTTCTCAGGGTGACACAAGTCAGAATCATTTGTGAATCTTAAGGTAAGAACTCTAGACTCTTCATTCATTGGTTTTGTACTTAGGCAATCAAGAAACTAAATCAATAGTTCAAGTTAACTATTCTATGCTAATTTTGTCTTCAGGTTGGTTTCACTTCCTTTCAAAAAAAAAAATCCGAGGTCTGGGAGCAGATAAGTGACAGAGTAGACAGAACACAGTCCAGAGAGTCTGGAGGACCTGAGTTCAAATGTGACCTCAGATACATAATAATTACCTTGGGCAGGTCACTCTTAATTCCATTGCCTTAAATAAATAAAAATTAAAAAAAACTAATCTGTGTGCAGTAGTTGTTCCTATGACAATTTGTATATAATTAACAATGCTCTATTATTTCCCTACCCTGCCCTTCTCCTTGTTAAATTAAGTTGAATTGAATTATATATCATCAAAAATTCCTAAATGATAGTTATATACTTAGTCACTTGGGTTTAAAAACTTGGTTTTAGTAGTAATGTCTTCCTTTCCCTCTACAATCAATAAACTAAGTCCAATTGAGTCTTCATTCAGTCCCATGCCTTCATTTACTATCCTTTTGCCTTTATCCTATTCAGCAATTGAAGAAGACCTGAATCAAGTACAAAACCATAGATCAAGGAAGTCTAGGAGAATTGTAGTAATTAGAATTGTATGTGTTTGAAATGGGATTGGGAGGAGAACAAACTTTCACTTAAGCCATATAACTCAAAGTCTATATGGTTTAGTGGTGAAAAAAATATATTTTCCTATAGCCCAGGTCTAGTCAGTGTTTGTCAACTTGTTAAGACCTAAGACGAGCAATAGGTGAATGGAGTATAGAAAATCAGTGCCATGTTTTTCAATTAAAAGTTTTAAAAAAATAAATCTATAAACTACTAAATAAATGTTACTCAAAAGCAACTTCCTTTTTTTCCCTTAAGAACAGCAAACAGCTTTTGTTCCAAATGCTCCAATTCAAACCTCCCCCAGCCCATTCTATCATTATAAATATATTAGCATAAAAGTTTCCATCAGGATCTGCCACAAAAAAATGAACTTATCAGTGTTTCCACTGTGTGAATAGGTAAGATAAATCAGATTGATATGGATTGCAAAATCTTTTTTAAGGAATCCATTTCTTAAGGTTCCAGGAAGAAGCAAGCACCTTCCTTTATAAAAATATTTTCAATTCATTAAAAAAAAACTCTTGCTTCATCTCTTCCAGGAATTCTCAATGAATCTGTAGCCAAGTTGTATTTTAATTTGAGACTTTTCTTGTATATGATTTGAAGTAATTCTTTTTTCTGGGTTTGTTTCTTGAGTATCCCAGTGACTACACTAACCTTTTTTTTTTTTTGGTGGATATTTTTTGTTTGTTTGTTTTCTTATTTTTTCAGTCTACTTCTTGACTTTGGACTTGATATTAGGTCCAGGATTTATGCAATTCTAGGGGGGAATATCTGGGATGGCTTTACTCTTGTTTTCTGGGGGGGTATTTCAAATTGTATTATTCAGTTTTCTCAGGGAAAGTTCAAGCTACAAACTTGCATGCTTTTAGTCCTCCCAAATCTGATCTAGAGCAAAATCTGATCACTGCCTCCTTGGTTTGAGCTTTGAAAGTTTCTTACGTGGTCTGAGCAACACACTTGAATTGCCATTATTATAGTTCCAGTAATCTTGACTTAAGCTCTATCAGCAAACTGGAAGACAATTGGTTCAGAGAGACAGAATTCTAGACTTCCTGTTGGCCTGATATTTCTGTCCTGATTCTTTTCCAGATGCATAATGGATGGGAAATTGGAACTTAGACCCTATATCATGGTCCCAAACCTCATCTTTTTTTTCAAAATAAACATACTAGTTCTTTCAAATGATGCTGGTTCTTTCAATTGATTCAATCAGTTCAATTGCTATAACATGGACAATATCCAGTAACATCAAGATGGTGGCATTGCTGCCACTTGCATTCCATTATCTGCTTGTGACAAATCACAGTTCAGAGACCTGGAAATGCAGATGTGGAAAGAAAATAGAGATTTACTAAAAGAAGTTACAACACAAAAGAAAGTGATAGGAAAGTTAAGTAGAGATCAAAGAAAAAAGGCCATGTGGATTGTTAAATGAACTTGGCAGACCTGCTACCAAGATTCAACAGGACTCTGGAGAGATCAAGAGAGTGTCCCTTACTCAGATGACAAATTCTCCCTCAGAGTCCACGGGAGGGGTGGTGACCTGGGAGTGACCCAAATCCCTCATTGGAGATTTTGCCTTTTGGAGAGGGGTCTCTTATGGGTGCTCTTAGATGTGTTTACAATGCCTGCCTGCTCTTGCTGCCCAAACCAAAAGAGAATGCAATCCAGATCAAATTGAAGGTCGGTCCTCAGGGGTCTGAGAAATTAGATGATAAAAGAAGAAGGAAGATTCCCTTAACATTGCAAAGATTTATAAACTTTGTCTCCAAGTGATCTCAACACTTCTTTTGCCCATGGCTCCCTGCATCAGCAGGAAGGCAGAATTTCCCAGAAACTCTCTTCCAAAATACTCCAAAAATCTTAAAATTGTGAGTCTAACCAAATTTTAGAGAGACACAATGCACAGACTCAGTGAAACAGTTTTCCAATCCAAGATAAGGTAGAAGATCCATGGGAAGGCTCTGTTCCACTAGGGTCAGAAGGGGTGGCAACACAACAAATTAGCTCCAGTGTTCCCAGAACAGCCCATTGGATGCCTGGGTCAGGGACACCTGAGTTAATGGCAGCAGAAGAGGTTTTCGGATTTCCCAACCCAGGGATCACCAAGCACAACTCAGAAGATCAGCAGGGAAAATTCTGCCAGAGTCAACCAAAGCCCAGGCCAGTGCAGCCCCACCCCAGGAAATGGAAGCAGGGCTTGGAAGCCACTCAGCAGAGAGTCACTGGGCAGCTGCTTCCAGAGTGCTAAGCCCACAGAAGGTAAGAGTGTGGGGGACACGGTTGAGGCTTCTCCACTATCCTTGGCTCAGGACTCTTGTGCTTTATCCATATTCAGATCCATGTCACAGTCTGGGGCCCCCTATTGCCATAGCAGAGCAGGGACCCCCCTCACAGCTCCAGGGTAGAAAGGAGTGCCTGTGGTCATCCATAGACGAGAAAACAGGCAGAAGAGCAGTCAGAGCCTCTCATAAGACACTGAAGCAACTAAGGTGCTTGCAGGGGTGTTCCAATAACATTCAAAAGTTTGGGAAGCACCTCAAAATCAGGGCATAGGATGAGGAAATGAGTAAACTGAAAAAAAATGGGAAGGGCAAATGATAAGAGATTTAATGATGTTGAATTGCTTGTGTTCCAGCATGGAAGATGATAACTGATAACGCAAATGAACTATCTCAATTAATATAGTTAGAAGGAACAAATATAGGCAAGGTACAAGAGAGAGCTGAATATGAAGGCATAATATATGATAAAGATGGACTCAATGGGTGAAAAAGAAATGTACTGGGAGACTGGGAAAGGAGGGGTAGAATAGGCTACTATTTCATATAAAAAGAGGCAAGAAAAATCTTTTGCAATGGACTGGAAGAAGGGAAGGTAAGAGGAATTGAGTGGAAATGGAAATGGCTCAGAGAGGAAACAACATACATACTTATTAGGACATAGAAATCTATCTTCCCCTAGAGGGAAAAGGAGAGGAAGGGAATGGGAGAAAGTGGAGAGGGGGAGGGGAGAGGGTGTGTAGGTAAGAGAGAAGAGGAAAGATTGTGGGAGAAGGTAGTAAGCTACAACACACTTTTTTTTTTGTTTTTTGCAAGGTGGTGGAATTGGGTGGCCTGCTCAGGACCATGCAGCTGGGTGGTTGTTGTGTGTCTGGAGTAGGATTTGGGTTTGGATACTCCTAGCTCTGGGGCTGGTGCTCTATCTCCTGTACCACTTGGCTGCCCCACAATACACTTTTATGGAGGAACAAAGTGAAAAGAGAGAGAGAGAGAGAGAGAGAGAGAGAGAGAGAGAGAGAGAGAGAGAGAGAGAGAAAAGAATAATGGAAGTGGGGAGAAATGGATAGA
Source organism: Macrotis lagotis (assembly GCF_037893015.1). Lineage (NCBI taxonomy): Eukaryota > Metazoa > Chordata > Mammalia > Peramelemorphia > Peramelidae > Macrotis > Macrotis lagotis. The sequence continues at coordinate 219,520,883 of NC_133661.1, forward strand.
AAGAAATAGCAACTGTGGGGAAAAAAAATTGAAGCAACTTTCCTGATGGACTTATGATTAAAAAAAAACATGATCCATCTCAAAGACAGAACTGATGGTATCTGAACACAATTTTTTTCTCTTACTTTATTTTTCATGAGGTCTTTTTTATTTTTGTGGGGGAAGGGAGAATTTTATTTACTCATAACAATACTATTTTAGAAATGTGTAAATAAGTAAATAATAATTTTTTTAAAAACTAAAAACAAAACCAGACAGTATCATGAATCAAAGGTCCTTCACCATCCTAGACGTTTTCTCTTTTGTCATTGTGCTTCAACTATGGTATCCATAAATGTACACAAAAAACCAGACAAGGTCTCTTAAGGGCATATTACAGAGGAATGGTTAGTTTAATCTAGGATCTTTGTCTCTCTTGTTATAGTTTAAGGCTCTATCAATATTTTTGCCTGCCATATTTCACTTGATTCATATTTACCTTGCAGTTCACTAATCTCACTACTAAATATCCTTTTATTCCAACTTTTATAAACTATTGAAGAGGTCTTCAACCACCCAAAAATAGGTTATTCATCTTTTTTCAAATGTGTCTTGAACTTCCCTATCTCTACAACTTTGCTGATACTATTCTTTTGATTGAAAGGTTTTCACCTCTCATCTCTGCCAGTCAACATTCTACCTATTTTAAAAGATTCAGCACAAAAGGCAATTGTTCCATGAGTGGAAATGTTCTTTCTATCCTTTGAAATCCTAACTTTTTCTATCTCAATTTTATTTTTCTTGTAAAGAAGCATAGGCCAAACTAAGGCTGGAGGGACAAATCTGGCCTGTCACTTGTATTTGTTTATGAACTAAGAATTTGTATTAAAAATACATTTTAGGGGTGGATAGGTGGCACAATGGATAGAGCACCTGCCCTGGAGTCAGAAATACCTGAGTTCAAATCTGGTCTCAGATACTTAATAATTACCTAGCTGTGTGGCCTTAGGCAAGCCACTTAATGCCATTTGCCTTGTAAAAAAAACCCACTAAAATAAAAAATACATTTTAAATACAGTGTTTATGAATATTGAATCTATAATATAATTTATTAGTGTATTTATTGGAAGATAGAGAATTGATTTTAGAACTAGGAAAACCTGAGTTCCACTGTACCCTTAGACACACAATGACTTTGACTTTGGTCAAGTACTTAACTTCACAGTATTTGAGGCAATTCCCTAAGACAAAGATTCTTTAGCTTCTTCTGTATCATTTACCCTCTCTTTTAGTCTGATGAAGTCTATTGATCCCCTCTCACAATGTTTTCAAATATACAAAATAAAACATATATAGTTACAAAGAAAACCAATTATATTGAAATTCAATTATCGAGGCAGCTAAGTGGTACAGTGGATAGATCACTGGCCCTGGAGTCAGGAGTACCTGAGTTCAAATCTGACCCCAGACACTTAATAATTACTTAGCTGTGTGGCCTTGGGCAAACCACTTAATCCCATTGCCTTGCAACAAAGAAATAAAGAAATTCAATTATCAAAATGTATACTTCTGAAAGTCATAGACTCTAGACACTGATCTGTATTTGGAAAGATTGATCCTTCCCTGGGAGCTCCATATTCATGAAATCATGGATCTCATTTCTATACCTATTCCTATATTTTTCATTATCTTCTTTGTAATATATCTTTAGCTATATTTATACATCTTTGCTGAGTTTGTAAGCTCCTTGAAGGCAGGGATCATGTCTTGTCTATATGTGTTGCTCACACAATACTTCACATAATACTTTACACACAGTAAATTTTTTAAAATGAATCGGTGAATAGATTGTTGGGAAATTGGCAGAACATTTTCAATTATTTTGTTTGTTTAAGCAATAAATATAGGCCCTAGAATTTAGCAATGTGGGACACCACTCATTGCATTTTTCTTTTTCCCACATCTCATTAATATCATTTGATTCCTGCATCTTATTATTCTCCTCCTTAGTTTCTTTTATCCATTTTATTATAATCCTTAAAAATTCACATCTCATTACTTCCTTCAATTTTCACATGACACTACATCATTCCCTTTATGCCCCTCATTAGATTCTTTAACATGCACATCTCATTGCACCTTCCTTTTGCACATCTCATTCAGCCCTTATACTCCTGCATCTCATTATACTTCTTAAACATGCACATCTCATTACACACTTTCCTCAAATATCTCATTACATTATTCTACTTCTGTACTTTATTGTCCTTTTATTTTTGCATCTTATTACACTTAAACTCACAACTTCCTTTGTACAATTTTTACCATCCCTTAAAAATGTACATCTGGTTTCTTCTTTACTCCATGCATCTCATTAAAATATTTACCAAATATATCTCATTAAATATCTTTAATACATATATCTCATTATACCTTTTCCTTTCATTCTTTCATTTAAGCATTCACATCTCATGATACTTCCCTATATGTATTTCATTTTAGTCGTCTACTTATTCATCTCATCATTTTACAGGTCCTTCATGAATCTCATTAAGATCCTTAAAATTGCAATCTCAATTGCCCTCTTCTTCAGTGCATCTCAAGGCACAGTCACATTTACACATCTCATTACACATTTTCTTTTTTATTATATAAGCACACCCCTTCATTATGTACTCCTTACACATTTCATATTCTGTTGCATGTTGCATTACTCTATTTTATATTTGCATCTCTTTATATACTTTCCATTATATACCTCATTATCTTCCTGACATGGGCATATCTCAATTCGTCTTTTTTATTACATCTGATTATTTTCTTCTTTTTATATACCTCAATGAAATTCTATATAGCTAGCTTATGACAAGTTTCAATAATACACATTCCTATAATATCACATACATTTGTTCCAGTTTTCTCTTATATTTAATTTATGTACTTCATCAAATTCTTTCAATATAAACCTTTCACACAATTTCCTAAAAGATTATAGGACATCTGTAAACAGATACATAAGGAAATATTATCCCCTTAACCTGCACCATTCCCATTGTATGACTCTCACTTTTCAATAGATTAATTACCTGTTATCCCAAAACTTTGATCTGCTTAAGTAATGATTTAAGGATGAAACCTTGAAATAATCTTCTTTATGAGAAGATCTCTTTGAGTGAGGTATAGGATCTGAAGATATGTTGAATTCGACAAACTTTTACATATCAAGGGATCATGAAAGTATTTTAAGAGTTCAGATAGATATTATTCTGTTTCATAGACTCCTCATTACACGAAGCATTGGTTTAATTCTCACTAAGCATGATTGACATTAGACTGCAAGAATCTGTAATGGATTCAAGTAGCATTATTATATGACTTCCTCAAGGTGTACTCTATAAAAGAGAAACCTGGTCATCTATTATTAGGGATTGGCATAGCAAGGATAATGGAAGGACAAGAAATCAACAAAGTCTACAAAGGACTAAGTCTAAGAGGGGAAAAAAATATAATGCTCAAACCTAAAAAAAAAAGAAATTTAGTTCAAAGTAGATATAGTGGGGGTGGCTAGGTGGCACAGTGGATAGAGCACTGGCCTTGGAGTCAGGAGTACCTGGGTTCAAATCTGGTCTCATAGACACTTAATAATTACCTAGCTGTGTGGCCTTGGGCAAGCCACTTAACCCCATTTGCCTTGCAAAAAACCCCCCTAAAATTAAAAAAAATAAATCAAAGTAGATATAGTGAACTTGGAGAACAGTAAGGAAAGGAAGAACTGGTTGAGACATAGTTAACATGAAAAATAAATTTAGGAGGATAAAAAATGAGATATTGAGTTCAATATATTCAATCTAGTAACTTCAGACTCTGTAAACATGAAAGCATCACATTTCTAGGTGATAGTAAGATCTGAATTATGATCATGTCTATGGATGACTAAGTTAACTTGAAGATCTCAACTATGGAAATTGAAGTTTATGAACTGTAAGAGAAGGATTTTGGGGACAACACCAATGTGTGCATTTATATTCCTAAGTATGAGGGTAGAGTGAGGATGGAGAGACCGACCATGCTCTAACTTCTGATAAATTTTAGAATAGTAAAGTGATCTCGTGCCTAGTTTTTTGACAAATAGGATCTAGAAAACATTATGTATTCATGGAAATGGAGTTCAAAAGAAGAGAGGATAAGGAATGATTTAGCTATAGAGAAGTACAGTGATAGTAGCTAATAAGTCATTTCCTCTTCTTAGCATGATATGTTGTGTAACGCACTAGCCTTGGAGCAACTAACAGTGGAGAGAATGGCGAAGGATGCAGAGTCTTTTGTTCAGAGAAGTTTCTTTGAGCATAAGAAGATGAAAACATATTAAAAGAAATAATCAACACTGGAAAAAGATTGTTAACTGATTGGACTTGATAATTTCCCAGGTCTCTTCCTTCTCTAAATATGATCCTATAACATGACTTTTCATTCTAGTTCTGTAACTTATTATTTACTTATTTAACTTTGTACTGGTCACTTATCATCACCAGGTCTCAATTTTCTTATTTGTAATATGACAATTTGAACCAGATTATCTAGTAATTCTCTTCTAGGTCCTATATTTCAGAAAGATCAGAAGTTGGGCACAACAGTGTTTAAAAGGCTTTATATGATAAATAAAAAATCTCTGAATCATGGATACATGAATAAAAAAGAAACAAGCAGGATAGGTATTATGCAAAGATCACTAAAAACTATTTTGAATTAACACTGTAAATTTGTAGTTACAGTTACACATAGAAATTTTCTCATAGAATTAGTGCTTTCTAAGTCACCCTATTCTGGACAGTGTCTGAAGACAGTATTAAGCCTATTATGGATTGTCTCTACCTCAGGGGAGTAATAAAGAGAGAGACATTCAGAAGGAAGACAAAAACTTGTCCGGACATGTTTAGGAACTGAGATCCTCTAAGTGCTAGAGACAATACTGAATGGTGCCAAAGGCTCTACTGATTAGGAAGAAATTAGTTATGTGACCAAAAGGGGAAAAAAGCAGAATCCAATTCCTTGTTAGATTTAATTTGAAGTGAAACTTAGGGCCAAAAGGAAAAAGAAAATGTATTACAGAAATATGTATAGCTCCTGGTTTTGTCAGTATCATTAAGTCAGTTTACATTTGAAAATTTAGATGAAAAGAATGAAATTCCAGATTTATTTAATTGAGAGAAGATACTTCAATTTGAAAAGATTTGTTTAGTTAGTGACATAAAAAGAAAGAAATCAGAGATCTTCCTCTAAGGAAAAAATGTTTGGACAATTCTAAAATCAGAACAGGTTAAGTTTTCTTGTGCCAGAAATTTGAGTAGACATTGAGACATGTTAGCTATATTTTTCTAAATTGGGTAAGAATGATTAGGCTCTCAGAAGGGATTCTGGTGCTAAAATAACAGCTCCCAACACAGTGTCCAGAAGTGAACTGCAGTGTAAGGTTTAAAGAGAGTGAGTGCAGTAATAATGTTACATCATAGATTTCCAGATGAATTGGATGGAGTTCAGAGACTATTTGCTAAAAGACATTTATGTTACAGATGAGGAAACTGAGGATTAGGAAGGTTAAGTGACTTGCCCAAACTCAAATAGATATAAGACTATAAGCAGAATTTAAATTTAGTTCAAAGTAAACTTGAGTCTCAGAACCCTTTCCACTCCACAAACTAACTGCCTGTAATGTACATTATGGGAATGAAATTGCTTTATAGTATATTACTAAATACATAATTGAATTTTGCTGTGAAGTGACAAAACTTCATTGCCTGATCATTCAACATAATGTCAATTCTTAATATCCCACCAGCCCCACCAATGGAATTAACTGTCTTCTGTAATATTGTATTACCAGATATGCATGGGACCAATTAATGATTTTAGGTAAAATACACCCATTTTTTGCTCCAAAACTTGTTAATTTTCTTCCCAGACTAGACCTATTGCTGAACATCTATTGATAATACCACTGTCCATCCAGATAGTAACATCAGAAAACAAGAAATGAATTTTTAATTTTTCCTTCATTCTCAATAACTAATAACTTTCCAATTCCTCTCTAGATATGTTTCCTCATCTATAAGAGGATTTTACTAGAAATCTTTAAGTCCCTTCCAACTCTATAACTTAAGGATGCCAAAGACTTCCAGCCAATATGGTGGAGAGAAGACAGGCACTATACTAAACTTTCCTTGTTTCCTTTCAAAAATAACATGAAAGAAACCTCTTAACAGAAATTCAATCAACAAAACTCAGAAAGAGAAACTAGGAGAACACCTACCAAAAGATCTGTCTCAAGGGACTGTGGGTGAACCTGGAGCAGAGAACTGAGGGCTAGAACAGGGGCAGGGGCAGCAGCAGGGTGAAGCCAGAGGACCTGCCTAAGCAGTGGAGGCTTTGGTGAGTGGTAGGTCCAAGGATCAATATTAGCTGTGGAATCGCATATTGGGGGAGTGGAGGTCCAGTGAGTCCCAGCTAGGCTGGAGGGTGATTTCCAGCATAGACAGTTGCAGAGCATGACTAGAGATCAATTCCTGGGCTGGGGGCCTGAGCACCATACATTTAGCATAGCCCTCTTACCAGAACAAGCTCCATAACTGCCCCAACCCCACCCCTCAGGGTCAGGTGTGAGCAGCAGAGCTCTATCAGCTTAAAGGGAAAATAACTACCTCCTTCAAGGCCCAGCCCATTGTTCAAGGACAATTCAGACTCTGTTGCTGAGGATCTCAAACAAGGTTGGGCTTGAAGCTACTAAGCCAAGTGAACAAAGCCTCTAGGGTTTTTCAGAAGCAAACCTCTGAGAACCAGTCCCTCCCCTAAAACAAGATCTTACGAAAATGAAGAAAGGCCAGAAAAAAGGGGGTGCCCACTGAGAAATATTTAGAAAGAACAGATCCTAACCCAGAAAGATCTGGAACTTCTGAGGATAATATGAATTGGCCTCCAGACCAAAAAAGACTTCCTTGAAGAAATCAGGAAGGAGTTTAAAAATCAATGGGAAAAATTGGGAAAAGAAACTCAAGAGAAAATTAATATCTTGAGAGAGAAAATTAACCCCATTGCCTTGCAAAAACCAAAAAAAATAAATAAATAAAAACCAAATCCTCGGAAAATACAATTGAACATATACAAAATGAGAATAATTCTCTCAGATGCCCAATTCGGCAAATGTAAAAAGAAAATAATTCTCTCAAATACTCAAATAGGCAAATGCAAAAAGAAAATAATTCTCTCAACACTACACTTTGGCAAATGGAAAACTTCTTCAAAAATAAAATTGATCAATAGGAAAAGGAGTTGCAGAAGGTAAATGAAGAAAATTCTTCTCTTAAAAAAAGAATGGAATATGTGGAAACTAATGACTTCAACAGACAACAAGATTCTGCTAAAAAAACACAAAAGATCTAAAAATTATAACAAAATGTAAAATACCTCATCAGCAAAACCACTGACCCTGAGAACAGATCAAGAAGATATAACATAAGAATTATGGATCTCTCTGAAAACATGGAAGAGAAAAAAACCTTGTACTTAATATTACAGGATTTAGTGATGGAAATTGCCCTAATATCATGGAATCAGAGGGCAAAATAGTTATTGAAAGAATACAGTGATCCCCTCCAGGAAAGGGATCCTAAAATAAAAACACCAAGGAATATTGTGGCCAAATTATCAAATGAAAGAGAAAATCCTGCAAGCAGACAGAAAGGAACAATTTAAATACCAAGGAGTCACAGTAAGGATTACACAGGACCTGGCTTCATCAACATTAAGGGATCGAAGGACCTGGAATGAGATATGCAAAGAGCAAGAGAGCTTGGAATGGAACCAAAAATCCACTATCTAGCAAAACTGAGACTTCTCTTCCAGGGGAAAAGATATTCATTTAACAAAATGGGAGACTTCCAACATTTCCTGATGAAAAGACCAGTGCTAAATAGAAAATTTGGACATCGAACAGGAGACCCAAGAGACACATGAAAAGGTAAAAAAATGGGGGGGGGGGCATAAAGGAAAAAAACTGCTATCCAATAAGATGAAACTAGCTATATTCCCACCTGGGAGAAAGAGTTTCATAACTCTTGAGAATTGTAACTCTATTAGAGAGAATATATTTGACCAGAAGTGATAGACATTCATGACTTTTCTGTGACTCAGAATAAGTTAAAAACAATACTTCCATTAAAAAGGGGGGGGCACAGTAAGGAGACAGGAAGATGGAGGAGATTGAATGTGGCAAATAAAGGACCTATTACAATATAGAGGAAGAAGGGAAGAGGTGAGAACCACCTGAATCTTGCTCTCATCAGATTTGGCTTAATGTTAACATACATACATACACCCAGTGAAGCTAAGAAACTTATCTTACCTTTCAAGTATTAAAAGGGGAAAAGGGGAGGTGGGGGGAGGAAAAGTGGAATAAATCAGGAATAAATGGATTGTTCCTTAGAATAATAAGCAGTATCTATCTGAAACCATCCACAAGCATTATTTGCAATGGGAATAGACTAGAAGCATTCCAAATTAGATCAAGGGTGAATCAAGGATACCCAATATCACCACTACTATTCAATATTATACTAGAAATATTAGCTTCATCAATAAAAGAAGTAAAAAAATGAAAGAATTAGAATTGGGAAGAGAAAAAAATCTCACTCTTTGTAGATGACATGATGGCGCACCTAGAGAATCTCAAAAAATTATCTAAAATTCTACTAGAAATAATTATCAACTTTGGCAAAGTTGCAGGATATAAAATAAACCCTCATAAATCCTCAATATTTCTATATATGACTATCAAGATGCAGCAGAAAGAGCTAAAAAGAGAAATCCCATTCAAATTCACTTTAGACAATATAAAATACCTGGGAGTCTACCTGCCAAACCAGACTCAGAAACTTTTTGAAAACAATTACAAAATACTTCTCACACAAATAAAATCAGCCTTAAATTTAACTGGGCAAATATCAATTGCTCATGGATAGGCAAAGCAAATACAATAAAAATGAAAATTATACCAAAATTAAACTACTTGTTTAGTGCCCTAACAATCAGAATTCCAAAAATTATTTTAATGAGTTAGAAAAAGTTATGAGTAAATTTATATGGAGAAATAAAATGTCTAGAATTTCCAAGGACTTAATGGGAAAAAGTGCAAAAGAAGGTGGCTTAACCCTACCAGATCTAAAATTATATTATAAAACATCAGTCATTGGAACTGTCTGGTATTGGCTAAGAAACAGAGTGGTAGATCGGTGGAAAAAACTAGGTGTAATAGCAGGAAATGATGATAGTAATCTGCTGTTTGATAAACCCAAGAGCCCAGCTATTGGGATAAAAACTCTTCAGTAAAATCTGTTCATAAAATTGCAAGTTAGTATGGAAGAAATATGGATTAGACCAACATCTCACACCCTACAGCAAGATAAGATCAAAATGGATACAGGACTTAGACATAAAAAAAACCATATTATAAGCAAACTAGGGGAACAAGGAATAGTTTACCTGTCAGCTCTATGGAAAGAGAAGAAATTTATGAACAAGGAAGAGATGGGGGACACCATTAAAAATGAACTAAGTAATTTTGATCTAATTTGTATGTATCCTGTAATGCAAGACGTTGCACGCACACACCGCTCATACACCCGACATTCCCTCAATTTTCTTTGTTCTACCCTAGAAGACCTAACAGTAAATATGTAATAGCTAAGCAGTAATAAAATTGAGCTGAAGGCATAAGGCAGTGGTGGCTTGACTCCTTATTTTCAGCTCCCCTCTGGGAGGGAGGTCGTTGCTGTGGGCCCCAAGGTGAAGAAAGCCACAACACACTACTTATTAGTGAAATACAAATTAAAGCATCTCTGAGGTACCATCTCACACCTCTCAGACTGTCCAACATGACCAGAAAGGGCAATGATCGATGTTGGAAGGGATGTGGGAAAACTGGGACACTAATACATTGTGGAACTGTTAACTCATCCAAACTTTCTGGAAAGCAATTTGGAATTATTCTCAAAGGGCAACAAAAATGTGCATACCCTTTAATCCAGCAATACCACTACTGGATCTATACCCTGAAGAGATTATGGAAAAGGGTAAAAACATCAGGAACCTATACAAAAATGTTCCTAGCAGCTCTGTTTGTGGTGGCAAAGAAATGGAAACTGAGAGAATGTCCATCAATTGGGGAATGGCTCAACAAACTGTGGTATATGTATGTGATGGAACACTATTGTTCTATTACAAACCAGAAGTGATGGAAATTCAAGGAAGCCTGGAAGGATTTGCAATGCGAGTTGAGAAGAACCAGAAAAACATTGTACACCCCAAGAGCAACATGGGGGTGATGATCAACCTTGATGGACTTGCTCACTCCATCAGTGCAAAATTCAGGGACAATTTTGGGCTCTCTGCGATGGAGAATTCCATCTGTATCCAGAGAAAGAATTGTGGAGTTTGAACAAAGACTAAAGACTATTACCTTCAATTAGAAAAATAAAAGTTATCTTATTATGTAATTTTGCTATCTCTTATACTTTATTTTTCTTCCTAAAGAATATGATTTCTTGCTCATCACATTTAATTTGGATCAATGTATACCATGGAAACAATGTATAGACTGGCAAATTGCCTTCTTTGGGCGGGGGGGAGGGAAGCAAGATTAGTGGAAAAATTGTGAAACTCAAAATTAATAAAATCTTTCTTGAATGACAAAAAATAAGAAGGAGTAGATCAAACAGCAAATCTAGAAAGAATCAACAACTTCATCCAAGACTAAGACCTTAATAAGACATCATACCAAAATTTATGGGATGCAATCAAAGTAGCTTTTAGGGGAAACTTTATATCTTAAAATAGAAGAAATCAATCAATTGGGCATGCAACTTTTCTAGTAAAAAGCTAGAAAAAGAACAAATTAAAAATGCTCAATTAAATGCCAAATTAGAAATTCTAAAAATCTATGGAGAAATTAATAAAACTGCAAGCAAGAAAGCCATTGCTCTAATAAATAAAACTAAGAGTTGGTTTTATGAAAAAAAAAACAATAAAATAGATAAACCTTTATTTAATCTGAAAATAAAAAAAGAAAACCAAATTACCAGTATCAAAAATGAAAGGCTGAACTTACCCTCAACCAAAGTCTTAATTCAGACCTATTTTTCCAACTGTATGTCAATAAATTTGACAATCTCAGTGAAATGGAAGAATATTTACAAAATATTTACAAAAACTATCCAGATAAACAGAAGAGAAAATACAGTACTTAATCCCATTTCAGAAAAAGACATTGAAAGAACCATCAATAAACCTCATAAGAAAAAAATGTACAGGTTCAGACAGATTTATAAATGAATTCTGCCAAATGTTTAAGGAACAGTTAACGCCACTTCTATATGAAGTATTTTTAAAAATAATAAACAGGAGATCTGCCAAATTACTTTTATGACACCAATATTGTATTGATACCTAAACTAGGAAAAGTCAAAACAAAGAAAATTATGGACTAATTTTCCTAATGAAGATTGATGAAAAAATCTTACATAAAATTTTAGCAAAGAAATAACAAGTTATTACTAGTATAATATACCTTGATTAGGTAGGATTTATACCATAGAGGAAGAAATGGTTAAATATTAGGAAACCAATCAACATTATTAAACATATCAATAACAAAACCAAAGAAATCATATGATTATCTCATTAGATGCTGAAAAAGCCTTTTATGAAATACAACAAAAATTCCAAATAAAAATACTAGAGAATATAGGAATAAAAGGAGGTTTCCTTAAAATATCTATCTAAAACCATCAACAAACATCATATGTAATAGGGATAAAAAAAGAAGCATTTCTAATAAGATCAGGGGTGAAACAAGGATGCCCATTATTATTACTACTATTCAATATAGCATTAGAAATATTGACTTAAGCAATTAGAAAAGAAAAAGTAATTGAAAGAATTAGAATTGGCAATGAAGAAGCAAAACTTTTACTCTTTGCAGACAGTATGATGGTATACTTAGAGAATCCTAGAAAATCAGCTAAAAAACTATTTGAAACAATTGACAACTTCAGAAAAATATCATTATAAAGTCAACCCACATAAATCATCAGCATTTCTATACGTGAATAATAAAGCCCAAGGGCAAAAGATTTTAAAGTAATTCTAAATAATTAAAAAGTAATTGTATATAACATAAAATACAAAGGAATCTACCTCTCATGTCAAGAAACTATATGAACATAATTACAAAATATTTTTCACACAAATAAAGTCAGATCTAAATAATTGGTAAAATGTCAGTTGCTCATAGTTAGGCAGAACTAATATAATAAAAATGATAATTTTTCTCAAACTAAATTTCTCATTCAGTGTCATACCAATCAAATTACCAAATAACTATTTACAGAGCTAGAAAAAATAGTTTAAAAATTCATTTGGAACAACATAAAGTCAATAATATGAAGGAACTGAGGGAAAAAAATAAAAACAAGACTGTGGACTACCTGTACCAAATCTAAAATTGTATTATAAAGTGGCAGTCACTGAAACTACCTAATACAAGATAAGAAATATAATAATGGACCAGTGGATTACAGTAGGTATAAAAGAAATAGTAGTAAATGGTCTACTATTTGATAAAAACAAAGACATAGCTTTTACTATAAGAACTCACTATTTGACAAAAACTTTTGGGAAAATTAGAAAATATGATGGTAAAAAACAGGCATAGACACACATTTCACTCCCTATACCAAAATAAGATTAAAATGGGTATAGGAATTAGATATAAAGAATGATATCATATAACAATTAAGAGGTCAAGAAATATTACATTTTTCTGATCTATAGAAAGGAGAGAAATTTATGCCCAAACAAGAAACAGAGTTCATTATAAATTGCAAAATACATAACTTTGACTATACTAAATTAAAAGGTTTTGCACTAATAAAACCAAAGCAGTCAACATTTTGAGGAAAATTGAAGACAATTTTCACCAGCTACTGTTTCTGATAAAAGATTCATTCTAAATCATGTAAAGAACTGAATCAAATTTATAAGATTACAAATCAGTCCCCAATTGATAAATGATCAAAGGATATGAACAGGCAGTTTCCAGATGAAGAAATTAAAACTATATAGAGTTATTTAAAAAATATTCAAAACATTATTGATTAGAGAAATACAAATTAAAACAACTCAGAGGAACCACCTCATGCCTTTCAGATTTTCTAAGATGACAAAAAAAGGTAACTGATCAAAATAGGAAAGGGTGTGGGAAAATTGGGACAATAATTCACTGTTGTCAGAGCTGTGGACTGATCTAGTCATTTGGGAGAGCAATCTGGAACTATGCCCAAAGAACAATAAAACTGATCATACCTTTGATCCAGCAATACCAATACTAGATCTATATTCAAAAGAAACCATAAAAAATGGGAAAAGACTTCCAAGAGCAAAGCCAGAATGGCAGCGTGAAACTGACATGTTCACAGAACTTTTCTTGGCACAATGTTTAAATGAGGCCTTTTTAAAACTATAGATTAGGGGCGGCTAGGTGGCGCAGTGGATAAAGTACCGGCCCTGGAGTCAGGAGTACCTGAGTTCAAATCCGGTCTCAGACACTTAATAATTACCTAGCTGTATAGCCTTGGGCAAGCCACTTAACCCCATTTGCCTTGCAAAAAAAACTAAAAAAAAAAAAAAGCTATAGATTCCACCAAAAAAGAAAAGATTAAGACAAATTTTCAACTCTTCAGTGAGTTTCCCTTCTGGGGAAAAGGAGAATTCAATCCATTCTGGAGAGCAATGTGGGACCATGTCCAAAAATAAAATTGATTTGACCCAGCAATATCAATACTAGGCCTATACCCAGAAGAAATCATAAAAAATGGCAAAAGTTACACATATTCCAAAATATTCATAGCAGCTTTTTGTAGTAGCAGAGAATTGGGAATTGAATGGATGTATGCCCATTAATTGAGGAATGACTGAACAAGTTATGGAGATGAATATTATGGATTATATTGTTCTATAAGAAACCATGAATAGTGAGACTCTAGAGAAGCATGGGAAAAATTACATGAACTGATGTTGAGCAAACGTAGCAGAATCAAGAAACATTGTAAAAATTAACAATAACAGTGTGGGTTGATCAACTAAGATGGGTGCAACTCCTCTCCGCAGTTCAAAGAAGCAGGACAACCCTTGGAGACCTATTATGGACAATATCATCCATAGCCAGATGGGGAAAAAACCAAAATCAGAACCTGAATGAACACTATGCTCACTTTTTAAAAATTTCTCTTATGTTTTTTCCTTCCTATCCCATGATGTTCTTCCCCCCCGTCCTAATTCCTCATATACAAAATAACCAATGTATAAACATGTTAAACATGTTAAATAATATACATAGTCAATGTTCACTAGATGGTTCACTGCTGAGGGGAGAGGTGGGAAAGGGAGGGTGGAAGAAAATTATTTAACTTATAAATATGTAACGTTGAAAAACTTTCATAATATATAATCAGAAAAATAAAAGAAAATAATAAAAAAGAAAAGAAAAAATCTCATGTTCAAAAATATTCATAGCAACTCTTTTTGTAGTGGCAAAGAATTGGAAATTGAAGGGATGTCTATCAAGTGGGGAATGGTGAACAAGTTGTGTTATAAGAAAGTTATGGAGTACTATTGTTCTATAAGAAATCATGAGTGGTCAGACTTTAGAGAAGCATGGAAAGAATTACATGAACTACTGCTGAATGAAGGGAGAAGAACCAAGACAACATTGTACACATTAACAATATTGTGAGATGATCAACTATAATGGATGCAGCTCCTTTCAGCAGTTCAAGGATCAAGGACAGCCCTGAGAGACCTACTATGGGCAATGCTATCCCCAATGCTATCCTGAATACTAGCTCATTTTTTAAAAACTCATGTTTTTCCTTCCATCTCATGGTTTTCTTTCTTTCCCCTTACTTCTAATTCCTCATACACAAAATGACTAATATGTAATTACGTTAAATATATGTACAACTTACCAGATTGGTTGTTGCGATCCATGAGCAGGGGGGAGGGAAGGAAGGGTGGTAAAAAAATATGCGACTCATAAATTTACAAATAGATAAATGTGAAAAAACTACTATCACATGTAATTGGAAAAATAAAATTTTAATTAAAAAGGAAAAGAAAAGAAATGAAATGACTGACCAGATTATTTCTGAGATTACTAGACAGACTTTTGTAAACTAAATCGTGAAGTAAAAAAGAATCAGGAGAATGATTTATAAAAAATTAAAAAAGCATTCTAAGGACATGTAGCTTTGAAAGATTTGAGAACTCAGTAGAGGAAAACTCAATCATAAATTTTTGGATGTAGTCAATGTGGTAATTTGCTTTTTTGACTATATATACATATATATATTTGATATATATGCATCTATACTTATATCTACATGTATTCTTGGGGGGGGGGAGGTAAAAAGAGAGAGAAAATAAATGTTACTTTAAAAACCTTTATTTCCTTCTTTTATGTGTTCCCCCACACCACTCTCTGAGCCCTTTTTTACTTCTTACTAAAGCAAGAATCTTTCCAGGTGAATTTATATACCCCTAATAAGGATGCTGAGGTCATGGATCAGGGTTGTGCTGCTCATCTCTAATAGCAAAACTCAAATATTTAAGGTATATTAAAGTTTGCAAAGCATTTGGCATGCATTATCTCATTAGAACTTTGAAGCAACTAGGAGTTAAGGATAGAGATAACTCCTGAACTTCAGATTTCATTGACATTAATAGCTTCCACCTAAGGAAACTCACTCTACCCATACAAGAGGTCAATTTCTTTGCAAATAGTCTTAAGGAGTTTCCTAAAATATTGGGAGGCACAAGGTCATATGCTCAAGGTCATATTAGGGACTATATAATAGAGACAAGACTTGAGTTTCTGATTTTGAAGCAAGATATGACATGTGGCTTCTAAGAATAATAAAAGGGAGGGGTGGCTAGGTGGCGTAGTGGATAAAATACTAGCCCTGGAGTCAGGAGTACCTGGGTTCAAATCTGGTCTCAGACACTTAATAATTACCTAGCTGTGTGGCCTTGGGCAAGCCACTTAACCCCATTGCCTTGCAAAAAACTAAAATAAAAAAAAAGAATAATAAAAGGGATTATTATTCCCATTGTACAGATAAGAAAACTGAATCAGAGAGGCTAACACTATTTTATCAGTGTTAGAATGTGATTTCACCCCAGGTAAGATAAGTGCTGTTATTATTCTCATTTTACAACTAAAATGAGGCTCAGAGAGAATAAGTGACTTGCCTAGTATAATAGATCTGAGGTAGAACTTAAACCTAAATCTCCCTGACTCTAACTCTTAACACTTTATCCACTCTATAACAACTCCAAAGAAACTGAGAGGGATTAAGTGAGTTGCCTGCACAAGATCACAAAAGGTTAAAAAGCATCAGAACTAAGTTCAAATTCTCTCCTCTGAAGCTAAACCCCATTGTCTTTTCAATACAAGACCATTTCTAAGCCCGGGTATTAAACAAAGGTCATATGAGAATAAGAACTGAGAAATTGTCTAAAACAAATGACCAAGTAAAGGAGAAGACCACAGGCAAAATTCACTGAGCATCCATTCTTGGCTGCTTCATTAAGACAACCCAGGGACAGAGCATTCTGAGAGAGTCTGGATTTTAAAAGCATGATAGTGATCTTGTCCAATCCAAAAACCAGGACACATAGTCTTACAAAGATATTCCTATTACAAAACCTTATTAAGAGCAAAAGATTTATTATAGTGTTATATAGACACTCTTTTCTTGCTCCTTGTCATCAGTCAAACAGAAATTTTAAATTGATAAGGTCATCATGTGCAGAAAACAAAATGAAATCTGACTCTCATCCACCCCCCCAAAAGAATCAGTTTTAATGTAAAAATTCATTCATGTGTATATACCTATAGATGTGTGCGTGTGTGTGTGTGTGTGTGTGTGTGTGTGTGTGTGTAATTGAAAGAACTTGCTTCATAAAAATATGGTTTTTCAGCTTCCTATTTTGTCTCTTTAGCCTACAAAGTATTTCTTAAACTCATCCTTTCCTTGGAGTTTTACAACCAAAGCCTTCAATCATCTCTTTCCTTCTTATTTACCCTGTGAGTTCTTAACTATTTTAATGATTTGCTCTTCTCAGTAACATATGCAGAAGTAAATGAAGATGTAGGGGGAGCTAGAGATAAAGAAAATGAGGGGAATAGAGGGAAACAGCAGTAGCAGTCAACAAAGTTGACCTAATTTCACCACCCAATTTTCTATTTTAGTAGGGTGATGGTTTTAAAAATTAATGAGAAGCAAGAGGAGAAGGAGAGCTGCATGGGGTAGAATGAGATGAAAAGAGAGGAGAATAAGAGAAGGGAAAGAAAAAAGTGGAAAGAATGTAAAAGATTCAAAGAGGCTTTAAATAAGAGGAATGTTCTGAAAAACCAACATGATTCTAAGTATTCAGAACAGCTTTACTAATTAGATGAGCACAACAGATATTAATAAATGTCCAGATCACCTTCTGTGGCAGAAGTTGTAATGTTATATGACCTACTTACAATAAATAAATATTCACTAGAGTGTACAATTCTTTTGATTGGGTCATTTAGAACTTTTCATTCCATTAGAAGAAGTTATATTTCCCTGACAAAGGCTACTAACTGAACTGCCAATTGCTTGTCCTAATGGATGACACCCGTTGAAAAAAAGTAAACATCTTTTAAAGGAATAGATGGTTAAAGTGACCTTATCTCAAAAAGCATAGATTTTGGTGAATATGTATTGGTGAATTAAGGAGATTCTAATAAATAAGGACAGTAGTTCTTTTTCATTACCTTTTCTTGTTCTATAAGGCAAGAAAATTTAAAAATATCTAAGTTACCTATGGAACCTACAAGTCAGAAGGTCAAAGCTTAGAAGAAATAATAAAAAAACACTCAGAATGCAAAGAGAAGGAACAGTTAAACTATATTAAAGCATAATGAGTATTAAGGAAATAAAATAGTGAGATGACACTGGTATGAAACTCATTTTTGTCAGAAAAAATAAGCATCTTTCATTTTATTATTGCTATCATTGTTAATTCTTAGAAAGTCTCAACTTTATGCTAGCAGGATTTTCTTTTGCTTCCTTTTTTGTGAAATTTTGATACAGGAATACTTAGGGAAAAATGCATCTACTTTCATTATTTTTTTTTATCAATAATCATTGAGAAGAGCCTTTACCTGAATTTTCTGATCTACTGTGTTCTACCAATGCTTAATTATCAGTTTAGGCTTACCATACAAAGGTATTTAAAAAAAATTCAAATGAGACAGCAACATGTGATGGAAAGAGACTGAATTTGGATTGAAAAATCATGGAGTTTCATTCCTAGTTCAACCTCTTGCTGCTTTGGTGAGAGTCAAGTGCTTCTTAGCACCTCAATTTCTCCATTTGCAAAACTGATGATTTGGATTAGATGATTTCTATGATCTCTTATAGTTCTGCATCTAGGATTATATGATCTTAAAATATACACCTAATAACTTTGATGTGTAATATACCCTACTTAAAACCAATAGTTGGAAAATTTAGACCCCTTATGGAAGGTCATTGCTAATAAATGTGAATTAAAGCAAGGATGCTGAGCCACAGTGCTTTCTTTGCTTCTTTATATGCATGAGGGAAAGAAAAGTTAGTGGGATATAATATTGATGTCAAACTGATAAGTGATTAAAATATATTTTGCTTTCATTTTGTGAAGACATTTTTCAAATAATGACAAATTATTCCATTGTGAAATAAATGGTTAAAAAATATGCCTGGTGATCAACAAGATGATGAATTAGTTAGTCTGTAGACCTCTTTGATTCATCAACAATATGTCCAAACATAAAAATAATAATTGCTAATCTTTAAGAGGATAAAGCATTCCCAATTAGGTCACAATCATAAATTAACACAAGAGAATACTCATATTCCATGTTCACTCCTTTCCTCCAAGTTACATTCACAAGCAGCAGACACATCAACTCTTCAGAAAGGAAGAAAGCAAAGGGAAAAATGGAAAAAGGTTAAAACTGTGAGAGTTCTAGACCAACTTGGGACTAGTTTAGCAACCTGGAGTTTAATCAGGGCAGGAATCAACTAATGATTACAGTGAACATTAAAACAATTCTGGGAGCAAGCTAGGTGGTGCAGTGGATAGAGCACTGGCCCTCAGACATTTAATAATTACCTATCTGTGTGGCCTTGGGCAAGCCACTTAACCTCATTGCCTTACCAAAAAAACCCTAAAAAAAACAAAAACAATTCTGTCTTTCCACTTAACCACTAAACTTCATCCCTTAGGAACAGTAGAAGATTTAGATTCTGCACAGTCACATGAAGAAAATGAGAATAGGGATCCTTGCCTGGGATATAGTGAATACCTGATACACTTGCCTCACCTCAATATGGCAAGAATTAATGAAATTCTACATCAATTTGAAGGGAAAGATAGAATCATTATGAGATGAAAATAGTCTGTGCAGGAAAATGAATCCGCATTGAGGAAATGATGACTAGAAGTCAAACTGATAGTAAACTAATGTTTACAAATTACTCGGGATAGTAACATAAGTCACAGAAATCCATATCCCTCAAGGTAAGAAGGCTGAAGGAGTTCTTCCCAGTCACTGACATCAGAAAAGGGATAGGGGAATAAAAGGGTCAGAAAAATAAGAAAAAAATCAAAACATCAAAGATATCCAAAAAAATCCTATATGTTACACAATAAAATAAAGGAGTGGGGGGAGAAGGAAAATTAATTACTCACTTAACTAGGTAGAGAATGAGAGAACACAAAAACAGAGAAAGTACATAAGTGACTATAAAAGGAAAACAGATCATGAATTCAAGTAAATTTATTACCAGATAGGAACATGATAGGGGAAATCCTGTTGGAATGTTGTCATTTTTAAGTAGTATAGGCAAAATTAATTGCATGAGCTAAATACTGTCATAAAAGAGAATGGGACAAAAAATCAATACTAAAAAATTAATAGAAGAAAAATACAAACATAATGAGCATAAGACTGAGTGTCAGCACTTTAAAAATGAAAATAAAGGATAGCAATGATATTATTAAAAACACAAGGCAACTATTTGTGACATTCAAAAAAGCATAATGAAAAATAAAAGACATACTGAATGAAAATAAGGGGGTAGAATAAAATTTATTATGAATCAGTGGAAAAGGCAAAAGTTGCAATGGTGCCATCAAGTAAAATAAAAACAAGTCTTCATTAAATGAAGAAAGATAAATAGGCAAGTTAAATTATTTTTTATGGAGACTATAGACAAAGACTTTATAGTTATCCTCAACTTAAATGCACCAATAGACATTGCATTTAAAGGAATAGTTAACAGAATTAATTACAAAAAGTAATGGTTAAAACACAGTAATTGCCAGAATTTAACATTCCCATCTTGGGGACAGAAAAAATCTAACAATGAGAAAAATAAAAAAAGGAAGCTAATGAAATTAATAAACTAGTAAAGAATTTACATCTGAAAGCTATAACATCTTCTAAATGGAAATATAAAAAATGGTCAAACTCACTGTTTTATTTTGGGGTTTTTTTTTGTTTGTTTTTACAAGGTCACGCACAGCTTGATATTTTTGAACTGTCTGAGACCAGATTTGAACTTAAGTCCTCCCAACTCTAGGGCCATTGCTTCCTCCATTGCATGACCTAGTTGCCTCTAAAGAACTGAGTTTTGAAGGAAAACAGGGATTACAAGAAGCAGACTTGTGAATGAAGGAAATTCCAAGCATGGAAAGATGGTAAAATATTCCAATAATGTCAGTTATGACACAATAATACATCATTTTGGGGAGTTATGAATTATTCTTATTGTAGCAGAAAATAGGTAGAAATGATATGAAAAAAATTCCTAGATAATCTATACTCTCACCTCCAGTAATCCCTCTATTGGATTTTAACCCCCAAAGAGAAAAATGACAGGAAGAAAGTCTTAAAAATAGCAATTATTCACAGTAGCATTATTTGTAGAATAAAAATACTGGAGACAAATTACACATAAAATCATTGGGGAAAGTCATTGCAGAATAGATTTTGGTAGAAAAAAGTAATTGGATTTTATACTTCCATAAGGAATGATGAATAGAAACAATTCAGAGGAACATTGGAATTGACACTCAGAGAGGCTACACAGCTAGTAAGTACCAATGATGGGACTTAAACTCAATTCTTCCTAACTCCTTGACACATTTCTATTTATATAAATAATGTGAAGAATTACCATGATCTAAATAAAAAGAGTCCCTGGATTTTGGAATGAAAAGACTTCAGTTACAGTACAAGCTGTGCTAGCTATTAACTAATAAATGAAACCCTAAATAAGCATAAACTAAACCTCAGTGTTCTCATCTGACAAAAAGACATAAAATTTGAAATTGGTTTGGTTCTGAGGTTCAAATGAGGTAATGTACTTATTTTCATACTATTAGATTCAGAAACATGTTTTAGTAATGGAATTAATTAAGGAAATTGAATTAGGAGAATGAAACAAACAATATGATACTAATCTGTCTCTACCATACAACTCCCACTGCTCCTCCTAATTATCATAACTGTTGTCATATCTATCTGCTATTGCAGTTGTTTGGAAAATGCTTTCAGAGACTACTAAAGATGAACTTGTATCCTATTACTGTAACCAAAATGCAGTTATTTTAGCCAGCTGTACAAAAATTCATAGAACATTCAACATAAAGGAATAATAGCAAAATACTGACTTTTCCCAGTATCATATTTATCTGAGTCACATAAAAATGATGAAAAAAATTTAACAATAAAAGTGAAATACCTTCCAAAGAAAGAGAATGTAGAAATTTTCTAATCATCTATCTGGTTTAAAAATTCTAATACAATGAATACCTAAGTTGAATTAAATAAATAAATCTTTGGCATCATTAATATATTAAATGCCACAATAGTTATTTAAAGGAAGGTGTCTGAAACACTAGTTTCTCTAAAAAACTGAAAAGCATTAGTATTGGATAACACCCAACATTATTGACTTAAATCCTTCATAGTAGCAAATAAATTGCTAGCAAAGCACTGTAACAATCTTCTAAGATATAAACTTGATTCACATTTCTTAACAGAAAGCAGCACATATCTACTACCCAATGATGAAAATAAAATTGAACCCTTCAAAAATAGACCCATTATATGCTTATGTAGTTAAATACACATTCACAGTTTTTATAACTTTAAAAATCTATGAAGACTAAAAAGAAAATGATACATTTGCTGGCAAACAAAAGACTATGCCTAAAAACCCAAAGTGTATATATTATATATGTGTATATATTATATATATATATATATATATATATATGAAATTATTGAATCAAAATTATTGTACAAGAGATGCAATAAAAGCAATGCAATGCATTTATTCCTCTTAATGATAATCACAAGGTTTTTCATTTCACATTTATGGACCGCTTTTATAATATACATAGACAAAATTCATGTGTGTAAATATATACTACAAACATACATTTATGATCCAAGAATACTGAGAGTTCTAGAGAGCCAGGAGAGAGACAGTTTAAGCCTAATATAAAATTTTGCTTATCTTCATATTCATTATTATCTATCCTCAATAGAACTAATTGTAATTTCTAAATAAAAGAGAGAATTGGACTGCTTTAATAGTTCTTGTTAAGCATTCTTACATATATGACATGAAGCTACATGATCACTGATAAACATATGAAAAGACTGTCATATCATAAAGTATTGCTCATAGTATTAAATGCTATTTATACTCATTAGGAAAATTATTGGAATCCTAAAATTAAAGCCAGTGCTTAAGACAAGTAACACTATGTGTTATACCAAGTATACACCTAGAATGTACATTTTCAAATTTGTAAAATAGACCACAGTTTATTTGGAAATTTTCTCACCAGAAAACCATATTAATTAAATTAATTTAATCACAGACTCATCACTATAAGAGAACTAAATAATTATTAACACCTGCTCCCAAAAGAAGCACATGATCAACTAACCTAAAATATACAAAAAATACTTTTGGAAAAAGAAGACATCATTTTACAGAGCCATACTTAATGAAGTTTAAAAAGCACATAAGGAGGGCAAAGTCAATTTGGTGGAGTGAAGGCAGGAAATTCCAGGAGCTCTCCCCTGAGTCACTTCAAATGCCTTTAAATTATGACTCTAACCAAATTCTAAAGTGGCAGAAACAACAGAAAGACTGAGTGAAACAATTTCCAAAGTAAGAAAACTTGGGATATCTGCTGAAAGGGTCTATTCCACCAAGGTTGAAAAGGACCACAGCATAGCCTGGGCCATGCTGGCTGATGTAGCAAACCAGCTCCAGTCATCCAGTTTGCGATGTGCCTGGGTCCCTAGGGGTGCCTGGAACCATGGGAGCAGGAGTAGGGAGCCCACACCATCATAAGAACCACCTAGCAACTGTTTTCAGAGAATTCAGCTCACAGATGGTAAGGGGGTCAGAGGAGACTGCAGAGGTCTCTCCACTATCACCGGGGCAGGAATCTGTTACTTTGCCCATACTCAGATCTAGGTCACAGTATGGAACTACATACTGTCATGTCTGAGCAGGGACTTTCCTCACACAGTTTCATGGAAGATGGGAGTGCTTGTGGAGAGCACAGACAAGAGAGCAGTCAGTCTCTCATAAGACTTTGAAGGAACTGAAGTCCCTGAGGGGGAAGGAGAGGTGTCTCTGTAAGCAGCTGCAAAAAAAAAACTCAAAAGTTTAGGAAAGTGTGTCCTCCACCCTGGAAGCAGAGCCCCCACCTTAGCAAAGTGTTAAAATTAGGTCATAGGCTGGGGAAGTGAGCAAACAACAGAAGAAAATGAATCTGACCATAGACAATTACTTTGATTACAGGGAGGATTAAAATATATACTCAAAAGATGACAAAAGTAAAGCATCTATATTCAAAGCCTCTGAGAAACATATGAATTAGTCTAAGGCTGTAGAAGAGTTCAAAAAAGATTTTAGAAAAACAAGTAAGGGAGGTAGAGGAAAAATTGGGAAGAGAAATGAGAACAATGCAGAAAACATGAAAACCAAGTTAGCAGCATGGTCAAAGAGATACAAAAAATTGCTGAGGAAAATAACATCTTAAAAACCAATATAGGTCAAATGGGGAAAAAAAGCAATCCAAAAGATCAATGAGAAGAATGCCTTAAAAAGCATATTTGGCCAGATGGAAAAGAAGATAAAAAAGCTCTCTGAAGAAAATAATTTCTTCAAATGTAAAATGGAGCTAAGGGAAGTAAACAACTTTGTGAGAAATCAAGAAACAATAAAACCAAAAGAATAAAAACTAGGGGAAAAGATGAAATACCTCATTGCAAAAGCAACTGATCTGGAAAAAACAGATCCAAGAGAGAAAATTTTTAAATTATTAGGCTCCCTGAAAGACATGACCAGGGAAAAAAACCCTAGACTTCATTTTACAAGAAATTCTCCAAGAAAATTGCCCTGATATTCTAAAAGCAGAGGGTAAAATAGAAATTGATAGAATCCACCAATCACTTCCTGAAAAAGTTCAGAAAATAAAGACTCCCAGGTAGATTATAGCCAAATCCCAGAACTTCCAAGTCAAGGAGAAAATATAAGCAGACAGAAAGAAACAATTCAAATATCATGCAGCTACAGTCTGGATTACACAGGTTTTCACAGCATCTTAGTCTTAGAATATGATATTCCAGAAGTCATAGAGCTTTCATTAGAACCAATAATCAACTACTCAGCAAAACTGAACATTCTCTTTCTGGCAAAAAGATGTATATTCAATGAAATAGGGGACTTTTAAACTTTCCTGTTAACATGACCAGAATTGAACAGAAAATTTGATCTTCAAGTACAGGACTAGAGAGGTTGGATGGGAAGGGAAAATTATAAAGGACTTAATGATGTTGAACAACTTGTATTTCTGTTTGGGAAGATAATACTGATAACTTATATGACCATCATTTATTAGAGCAGTTAGAAGGAGCATATGTAGACAAGGCACAGGAGGGAGTTAAATATGAGGGTAAAATTTATGATAAAGATGGAGTTAATGGTTGAAAAAAGAATGTACTGAGAGAAAGGAAAAGAAGAGGTAGAATGGGCTAAGATATTTCGTGTAAAAGAGACAAGAAAAAGCTTTTGCAATGGAATGAAAAGGGAGATGGTGGGGGGTGGGGAATGAATAAGCCTTCATTCTATCAAAAGTGACTCAGAGAGGAAAATAACATACTCATTTAATAAAGTATAGAAATCTATACCTTAGAGGGGGAAGAAAGAGAGGAAAGGGATGGGAGAAAGGGGACAGGAGAGGGGTATAGGTGATAGAAGAGAGGGAAGATCAGGGGAGAGAGTGGTTAAGATACCACACTTTTGAGGAGAGACAGGGTAAAAGACAAGAGAAAATAGAATAAATGGGAATGGGAAGGAATAGAATGGAGGGAAATACAGCTAATAATAGCAACTGTGGGAAAAAATAATTGAAGCAACTTCTTGGATAGACTTGTGATAAAGAATGCAATCCATCCCAAAGACAAAGCTGATGGTATCTGAATGCAGACTGAAACACTTAGTTTTTTGCTCTATTTTTCTTGAAGTTTCTCTATATTGGGGGAGGGGAGATTATATTCACTTTTACAATAAGACTATTGAAGTCATGTGAAAAAATAATTTTTTTTTTAAAAAGTGCATAGGGTTTGTCAAAACACCACCAAAAGGCTCACTGCTGTGTAACATAACCAATAAATTATAAGATTAAACATTTTCTCTAATCTCTATGACCTTATAAACCTCTCCAAAAAATAAATTATATGCCAAAGATAAAGTAACTTGATCTGTTTCCATGATCTATGAGACCCCTTAAATTCACAAGAACATTTAAAAAAAAATAATGTTATGCCTACTCTGAGTTCACTCATCACCCCTCCCCTTCTATTCGCTATGCTATCAGCAGGGACTGACACATAGGCTTGCAATGAAGCTCAAGAATTCAACACAGTCCTGTAACAAAATCCAACCTCACACATGATCTCTTCTTAGCAATGATAAGAGGTTTAAATATCCCTCTTTCAGTTTTGGATATGTCTAAAAGGACAATAAATAAAAGGAAAACATGGAACTGAACAAATTAACAAATTACTAGGGAAACTAGATTATGGTGTGCTCTAAATGGGACTACAAAAAATTTGCATATTTTTCTGTACACATGGAACTCTTAGAAAAATTGATCATGTACTAGGGTACAGAGATATTGCAAACAAATATTAAAAGGAAGAAATAGCTAATATATAAATTCTAGAGGAAAACATAACCAAAATAGTAATTGCTTCAGGAGTCAAAGACCCACACAAATCAGACTAAAAGAAAAATTAACAATGAAATCCTAAAGAATGAATGTCTCAAAGAAAAAGTTATAGAAACATTTATAATTATGTGAAAAAATTGATAAAGGTAAAAACAACCTGCCAAAATTTCTAGAATGCAGAAAAAGCAGCCCTCAGGAGAAAAAATATATATCCCAACAAATATATTCCAATTATATAGAAAAAGGGAACAAATTAGTAAAGTAAATATTCATTAAAAAATAGAATGCCAATAAATACACTAGCTTGAAACAAATAGAAGCAAGATATTAAATTTTAGAGATAAATTTGAAACAACAAAGTCTTAAAACTGATAAAGGTAAAAACTGATTCTTAGAAAAAAGTTAATAAAATTGATAAACCTTTAACTAATGTGATTAAAAATTAGAGGACAGAAAATCAAATCCTGAAAATATCAAATGAGCCAGGTAAAATCACAACCAAACCAGAAAAAATAAAAAGGATATTTGAAACATATTCACTATGTAAATATTTAGCAAGATATGATCTGGTGGCTAGAATTCTATCTCAGAAGTTTGCTATCTTTCCTGAACTGACAGTCGAGTACCCATATTATAAATACTGTATAAATCTCAAAATATTCTGAAAAGTTGTATTGACATAATAATATTATCATTGACTAATTTGTTGACCACAATCACCTGAAAATAATATTAATTCACACTTCAGAACAACAATTTACAAAGATTTCATATCATAATCTCCAAGTTTCATGAAAAAAAGTTTCAAAGTATAGAAACTTGGCTAGGAACAAAACACATTCATTAAGTATATATGCTAGGAACTAAGCTAATCACTTTACAAATATTAACTCACTTAATCTCCACAAAAACTCTGAGAGGTTATTATACCATTTTACAGTTGAAGAAAGTCAGACAAAAATTAAGTGATTTACCCAGAGTCACTGCTAGGAAGTATTTGAAATCAGATGCAAACTCATGTCTTCCTGACTCCAGGTCAGTGCTCCTCTGTACTGTCTAGCTATCTGTAACACATAGAAACAGGATGAGTGAGATCCATATCATTTCTGTTGTGCTGCATGTTCCTGGAGTTATAGTGAGAATACTTTCAATAGTAAAAGTAGTTACTTTAACACTTGTGGAAGAGTTCATAGAATATTTAAAATAAAGGAAGAAAATAAAATAACATCAGAATGTGTCTTTTCCCAGAACTTTTGAGAAATGCTTCCCAAAATTCAATTTAAAAAGATGAGCTGGGCAGCTAGGTGACACAGTGGATAGAGCACCAGCCCAGGAGTCAGGAGGACCTGAGTTCAAATATGACCTCAGACACTTAATAATTACCTAATTGTGTGATCTTGGGCAAGTCATTAACCCCATTGCCTTAAATAAAAAAAAATATGAGAAAATATACATTAATGACAATATTAAGATAATCTTCTATTTCACACACCAAAACAATCATGTGTTATATGAAAAAATCAGTCAATTGGTTATTTTGTATGAAATATGTTTGACCATTTTTAATAGTCAATTGTGCACTTATTTGTGGGCATTTGGGCTCAAGCATTGTGAAAAAATATCAAAAACTTCAAATAAAATATATGTTTATAAGTATTCAGGAAGTCATTAGTATTCAATAAAAAGAGAATAATAAAAAAAGACTATAGCCTGTACCCAGTAATATTCAGTAAAAAGGTCTTGAGTGTATACATATACACATGTACGGCATACATATAGACATATACATACAGCCTTACAAAGGAACATAAATATACATGTACACGTGCATTCGTTTTTGAGTTAAAAATAAGTAGCTCCGGGCAGCTAGGTGGTACAGTAGATAGAGCACTGGCCCTGGAGTCAGGAGTACCTGAGTTCCAATTCAACCTCAGACACTTAATAATTACCTAGCTGTGTGGTCTTGGGCAAGCCACTTAACCCCATTGCTTTGCAAAAAACCTAAAAAAATAAAAAAATAGCTCCCACATCTCCTTATGTAGATGAGAGAATATGGTTGTGGAATTCTGCTTATCCTCTTGGTCATGATTGATGTGTTGGTTAATTTTTTTAACTCCTTTTTCTATTCTTTATTAATTTTTGTTATGGTTATCTCCCTGCAAAAGGTAGGAGGGAAGGATTTATTGAGAAAATGAATAGGATATAAAAGTAAAAGACATCAATAAAAATAAGATAAAAAGATTGAGCTCATTCTGAGCTTTAGCATTCTCAACACAATATTAACAGGACTATGTCAGATTTTTAAATTCACCCTCAACTACTGATATAAACTGTCTAGTCATCCTAGTCTAGTCATTTAAGGAGTCACAGTGTCTCCCCAGGCAAATCTAAGACTATAAAATGCAGAGCAGGAGCAAATCTGCATTAGAGGAGGAGTTTCTGATCTGCTCTGGTAGCTCTCTATGCCAATGAAATCATAAATCCATTTTCAGGTCTTATGTTAATATATTACATGCATTTGTGTTTGTATCTAAAATTATACAGAGAGGGAAGAGGGGATGTGTTGAGAGGAAGGGAAGTAGGAGTGTGAGGGGCAGAAAGGAAAGGATGATCCAGAAGAGAGAAAGAGGAAAGAGTAGAAGAAAGGAAGGAAGGGAGAGAGAAGAGTGGAAAAAAGAATGAGTCTAGAGAGTGAAAGAGAGAAACTTTTATTGCACCACTTTGGCTTTTGCAAAGACTTTACATTATCTCATTTTATCCCATCTATCTGATCTCTTAGGCCTTAGAAATCTACTCTATTTATGAGATGGTATTCAGGATTTACACAGTTTTCCTGTCTCCATCACAAATTCTTAGATAAAGTGGTCACTCCCTCCCTGCAGGGTCCCATTATTTCTACCCCAGGAGCCAATTCTTTGCTCTTGATAAGAATCAAATTGAAAATGGGATTTGTCCTAGTTGGTTCCTCCATCTTTTAAAGGTAAAATTATCATTAAAGCAAACCAATGCATTATTAGGGAGAAGTCTAGAAGATGGCCAGATAAAAGTCCCCTATCACTACCATATCTTGTTTCCTTGCCAGTTTTACTGTTTCCTGAACTACTCTCTGGGTCATCTGTAGTACACTCCAATGACATTATGATTTTTGTTTCTGCTTCTGTTGATCTTAACCCAGATATTTTCCATCATGTTTCTAGTCCCTAGTACCTAGGTTTTGTAATATGTTTATCTTTTTTAAAAGATCAATCCTGATCTGTACCCATCCCTTTTGCCTATACAGACATTTTTGAATAAAAAATAAATCCTTTGAGTACCATATCTCAGTCCTGTCTCATCCCATCAAATCTGTGATACTTGTAAGACTAAATAGGCCTCCATGCATCACCTTTGTAGTAGTTACTCACTATAGTGTCTAGCCTGCTAGATCTAAAGGAAACAGTTTTCTTCCTCCCCTTTTCCTCAGCTAAAAGCTCTTTCTTTAGATATGACAATGACAACTAAATACAAATTAATTATTTTTATTGCTATTAGCTGGGTTTAGAAAAGGAGTTACCTGAGCTGCAATTTAGAAATTTTGCCATGCCTTTCATTATCACTAAGCCATTCTCTGCTACAAAAGTCTGTGTTTTTTTACACAGATATTCTCCTGGAAATGAAATATGACTGTGATTTCTGGAGCACTACTTTCTTTGAAAAGTAAAATTGTAGATGACCCTGTGGGCAACAGAAAAAATGCATGGTTGGTCTAGGAAGGCCCATTAATGATGATGTACAAAGGGAATATCATAAGAGTATGGAATTCTTTCTTCACACTTCTCTCAAATCTTTGTCACTACAAAAGAAAATAATGGTATTATACTTTTTTCTCTAGCTGCTTTCCCAAATATTTATTTATTTTCTTCACTTTCAGCTAAAAGCTGAATATTCAATTCCATTGTGAAATACATCTTTAATGTAACATTCATGGACATAAGAAACACTTTGTTCCTAAGAGTTCCTTGGGACCAAAGAGCCTGTGCACAGACAAAACAAACAAACTCATAATGCAAATGATTTATATTAATAAACAATATGCAAACAGGCCCCAGCTTACTTATGTTGTGTTCCAAAAGTTAATTTGTAATTCATTGTAGTTCATTGGAATTCAAAATGCATTTCCTTATAAAAAACAATGCTATTCAGAGTTGTTAGCTTCCAAGGCCAAGCCACATAGTAATTTAAACTATTTGTTGTTCAGGTATTTTCAGTTGTGTCTGACTCTTAATGACCTCATTTAGGATTTTCTTGGCACAAATACTGGAGTGGTTTTCCACTTCTTTCTCCAGATGAGGAAACTAAAACAAATAAATGACTTGATCAAGGTCACAGACCTGGTGTCTTAGGTCAAATCTGAATTCAGGTCTTCCTGATCCAGGCCCAATACTGTGTCACCAGTCCACTAGACCACACAGCTGTCTCATTTAAGCCCCACTTAACCTATATGTAAATGATTCCTATCTCTACATACTTCAACACCTTGGTATAATCTAATTTCTATGTGTCAATGTATTCTGAGTCTGTTATAGATAAGATTACAGTTTGTAGATCTGGAAAAATTCTTAGAAGATCAATGAGCCTTTTACAGATGGAAAAAAACCAAGGTATGAAGATCAAATGAAATACTAAGGTCACAGAACTTTTTGATGCCTAATACAGAATTTAAACCCTGGTCTTTCTCATAGTAAATATAGTCCCCATTCATCATACTTTTTCCCTTTAGGGAGATATCTCTCCCCATAGTTGCTAGTGATTCCTTTGGAACTTACTAGAAGCCAACAAAATCTCCATAAGGAGAATGAGTTTGAGTATAACTATTCATGAGAATACTATCACATTTGAATTCAAAGAGATACCTCTACATTTCTATATATAAGAAAGAAAAAGTATTACCGTAGTTCAATAAGTCTTTATGTATTCTGAATTCAGGATGAAAGGAACAGGGCAATAACAAGGAGAGGACAATATGAAGTGCACATTTTCTCCTTGTCCCTTACATAACTCTCTTGAGTTATCCCAAGTATTCTGCTCTCTTGACTATTCCCACCCTTAAAGTCCTGTTATCATGGGAATCCTCCTTCAGAGGATCACCTCCTCTTCTATCCCCTGTCAGGATGGGACTCCGGTGATACAGGGAAAAGAAAGAGAATAGTGAATGTAGAACTTGGGTGGAGATGTTTTTGGATGGATGATGGGGAAGATGAAGAGAATTTGAATGTAAGAGAAAGAATTTGGGTGGAGATGTAAATTGACTTGAAGTAGAGAATTATGATTGTAACAGAAATAATTGTAATCTTGGGTGGAACTCTCCCCATTCTTAAGGTATCATTGTTTAATGTAAAATTTGTATCCTGATCTCCTTGGGTTTTACCCTCTATCTAATTCTGCAATGAATATAGGGGAAGGGAGTTCACCTTTTGCCCTCAGGATGAGAAAATATAAAAAAAATCTGAGCTGGAATCAAGTTGAGGACTGGCTCAGTCTTCTCTGACCATAGCCCAGCCAAGGCTCTTTGACTGTTCTTTTATCTCTCTCTCTCTCTCTCTCTCTCCCCAGCCCTTCCTATTTCTTGTAACCCTTTTAATAAATTTTGTTTTATTTCCACCCATGCTTTCCCAATCTGAATTCCTCAAAGGCAGAACTGAACTCAAGTAGCCAGCAGCTAAACTGGAAGACACTAATCCTTCTGGACATATGTATATAAATTCTGTGCCTGTACCCATTTCCTTAACCCCCAACTGTGCTTGTCACATCTAAGGATTGATTCTAACATAGCTTAGAAAGAGCATTGATCTCTCTCTTCTTTTTTTAAAGATATTTCTAGTCACTCAAATACTATGATTGATCAAAGGATAAAGATCTTTCATCTCTGGAGGTTAGAATTGGAATTTTCTCCTAAAGTTAGCTAACATATGAATCTGATATCCCTATGCTCGAAATCGCATCTTAAGTATCATAAATATAGAGCAAGAAGAGGTCCTGCTATATAGATGTCATGTCATCTAATTCCCTAATTTTACAAATTAGCAAAACTGAAGTCAAGATACTTTAAGTGACTTTCCCAAGGTCATTTGGCAGTGCTAAGATTAGAAGATAGCTCTTGGTTTTTTTGTTGTTGTTGTTGATAGTGGTCATTTAAGTTCTGACAATCTCCTTGGGTCATATATTGTAATGATCTGCCATTTATTTCTCCAGTTCATTTTATAGAAGAGGAAACTAGGACAAACAGAGTTAAAGTGACACACAGAGTTAAGGGATACACAGCTAGTAAGTATCAGAGGCCAGATTTGAACTCAGGTGTTATTGACTCCAGTCCTGGCACCCTATCTACTGAGCCACCTAACTGCCTCCTCTTTCAGAAGCCTTTTGCCAAATTGACAGGTAATTATTAATGACTTTTTGGGTAGGGTTATTTAATGAGTTGCAAATCTACATAAGGATACAACTGACTAGCCCCTATTTAGCCAACCTGTTCATTAGAAAAGGAGAGGCTTTGTTTCATTTGCAAATATCTAGTAGTTAATCTATATCTACAGTATTCCCATAATCTGTTGTTGTTCACTTGTTTCAGTTGTGTCAGATTCTCTATGATCCCATTTGTTTTTTCTAGCAAAGGGACTGGAGTGGTTTGTTGTTTCCTTCTTCAGGCTATTTCTGACTCCAAATCCAGAGCTCATTTCATGGTAATATAATGCCTCTCTAAACCTACCAAAGAAAAGTCAATGACAAAGTAACAAATCTTTTCAAGTGTATGATGAGGGGAAAGATAAAATGCGAGAACAGGAAGGAGACTAAGCTAATAAAGACTTGCTATGTCTATGTGGTAGATCTTTCAAAATGGTTGATATCAATTAATACAATAATTAAGTGTCTACCAAAAATCAACCACTGGCAGAAAAATAGACCAAAAAAATCCCTGTCCCCAAATGATGGGAGGAAAATGGGTAATGACTTCAGTGAAAGAGCTAAAAGGTCAGGGTTCATTTTAAGTGAAAAATTCACAGATTGACCCAGGAAGTATGAAAAACTCATATTTTATTTCACAGGTGACAGTAAAACAGTTTAGAGATTGCTTCTTGTCCTTCATTGTCAAAGAAGACCAAAATGACATCACTAGGTTTGAGACAAATTATGGTGTGTCCAAATGTGACTGTGATTAAATGAAATACTAAAGTAATCAGTCCAATATGAACTCAGAATGCTCTACCATGGGTTGGGCATGAATGGTCCATGTGCACACCTGGGGTGCCTATTCTAAAACTACGAATGTCATGTTTCACTTTTTTCAATTCTGCCTTCCTCATAGAGTGCAGCACCCTCACAGATGAGGGCATGCCATGCCAGGCAGTCCTGTGCCAACGTATCCATGTTGTACAATCAATTCTGAAGTTCTTCAATGAGACCTTCAGGGTGTCTTGGTATCTCTTCTTCTGATGCCCTTGTGAGTACTTGCCCTGTGTGAGTTCTCCATAAAAGAGTTTTTTTGGCAAGCATACATCTGACATTCTAACAATATGTCCAGCCCATCATAGTTGCATTCTCTATAGTATGGCTGGAATGCTAGCATTCTCAAGCTTAGCTCAAGAAAGGATCTCAGTGTCTAGTATGTTTTCCTGCCAGGTGATCTTCAAAATCTTCCTAAGACATTTTAAATGGAAGCAATTATGTTTCCTGACATGGTGCTGGTAGACTGTCCAAGTTTCACAGGCAAATGGCAATGAAGTCAGCATAATGGCTCTGTAGACTGTCAGTTTGTTAATCAGTCTTGTACCTATCCTCTCCCACACTTTCTTTTGGAGTCTCCCAAAATACTGAGCCAGTTTTGGCAATGCATGTGTCAACCTCATTGTCAATGTGTACCTCCCTAGAAAGGACATTGCCAAGGTAAGTGAACTTGTCCACAGTACTCAAAACTTCTCCATTTGTTGTAATCAGTAGGTCCATATATGGATGGTGTTGTGCTGGTTGATAGAGCACCTGTGTACACAAGCAGTAGAAAAATCTATCCATACTTTGTGGCATTTTAGCTTCAGAGACTGCATTGAGTACACAGTCATTTGCAAATAGAAGATCATGCACCAAAACTCCCTCCTCTTTGGACTTGGCTTGCAGCCTTTACAAGTTGACAAATTTGTCATCAGTGCAGTAGCTGACCTTGTGGCCATGTCCATCCTCCTTAAAGGCATTTGATGGCATTGCTGAAAACATCATGCTAAAAAGCATGGGAGCAAGGACATATCCTTGTTTAACTCCATTGGTGACTGGAAAATCTCGGGAGCATCATCCTCTGTCCAGAACCCGGGCAAGCACACTGTTATAGAACTAACATACAATACTGACGAACTTCTCCAGGAAACCAATTTTTAGCATAATTTTCCATAAATCCTCATGACTAATAGTATCAAAGGCTTTATTCAGATCTACAAATGTAATATACAGAATTCTGCTCTGTTCCTGGCATTTTTCCTGGAGTTGTTGGGTAGCAAACATTAACTATTCCTCGACCCTTTCTGAAGTCACACTGGCTCTCAGCGAGGTGGCCATCTTCCAGGTTAAGGATCAGTCTATTGAGGGCTCTTGCAAGAATCTTACCAGCAATTTCTAAAATAGAAATAGAGATGGACAACGAAACATCCTTAAATTCTTGGGGATAACTTCTTCATGCCATATAACCTGGAAAATTTCAGAGGTAGCTAACTGGCACAATTGTTAGACAATTGGGCCTGAAGTCAGAAAGTTCTGCATTCAAATTCTACCACAAACTCTTACTGGTTGTGTAACCTAAATAAGTCAATTTATAGATTAAACCTCATCTTGAGATGTTGCTGCTGGGATTTTGGGGGTCATCAATTAAAGATAGAATTTTGGGTAACTGAGAAACAAGAATCACTGAAAGATGAATTAATTTTGCACACTCGCTGAGATTTTAAAATTGCTCAGGATTTTATTATAACAGAAAGTAAACTGGATAAAAGAACTTTTCCTCCCAAAGGATCAACAAGAACTTTAGGACACAGTAAATAACAAAAGGCAGGCACCTTTGCTTGGTAGAAAGAGACTGGAGACAAAGAGAGGGAGATCAAAAGAGGCAGGGATAAAAACAGTCAGAGAGCTGACTGGGTGAGAAAGAGAAAGAGATAGAGAGAAAAGGGCAGGTAGACATCGTGCTTGGCTTAGTCAGATCACATGGAATGGGGGAGGCCCATGATGCTCCACGTGGCCTAAGAAGGAGCATTAGAAAAACTCATCCTGCTAGATGGAAGTTGGAGTCAAAGAAGAAGGAAGCAAGAAGTGGAGCACTTTCTGTTACATACCCTTCTGTAGTAGGTTGGGACAAGAGGTGGTGCTTGGGGAGTGGCCTTACACCTTGGGTCAGGTATCTTCCAAAGGCAAGATCCCTACTGGTCTTACCTGTCCCAAGGTGCTGAATCCCTAAGTTCAACATGGAGTTTCCTGTCATACTAAGTCTATGGTCCAGCTTAAATGAAGGGGAAATGGGGGACAATACAAACAATAGGGGAGAGTTTCTATCTCAGGAGCAAACTGCCCTCCACAAGTAACATGATTTTAACAACATTAAAGCTACATTCATAATTCTCTGCTTCAGAGAGAAAGCAAGGTCTGAGTGGGTGAAGCCTGGAGCTGGACCCATATTGGTAGTTAGAAAAAGAGAAAGGAGAGAGAGAGAGAGAAAGAGAGAGAGAGAGAGAGAGAGAGAGAGAGAGAGAGAGAGAGAGAGAGAGAGAGAGAGAGAGAGAGAGAGAGAAGAGAGAGAGAGAAATGAGAGAGGGAAGCTTAGATCAATATAAATCTGGTCTCATGGAGCTGGGGCCAAATTGCTCCAATCATATGGCCAGGCTATGTGGGTCCGGCTCAAAGAGAGCAAAGGAGTGGAGTTCACATCCAAAAAGGGGTAAGTGGAAAGGAAGATGGTTGAGCCCTCTGCAGAAGTTCACTTTAACACCTTTCTACTGGGTGGGACAAGGGTGGTGCTGGAGGAGTGCTTTAGCCCCTGGCTCCAAGCATTCTCCAATGTATATGCCACAGGTGGTTCTCAGGAAGTGACTGAGACAGTTCTCATTGTACATGCATAGTGTTCTATGGTAGTACATCTTTTCTGATTCACAGGGCTTGAACTTTAAGTCCAGAATGGCAAAAGACCGAATCATTTCCCTGTGTCTTGCTTCATATCCCCCCCCCTCAAAAATTTGAAACCCAGATTCATCTGGCAATTGGGATGGGGGTCAGTGTTCCATAACTTCTTCAAAGTTGAAAGGGAGCTCATGCTGCCTATCTTATCAGGGTTCATTTGGAGGGGAAGTATATTGCAGTTGAAACTCAATTGAGGCAGGATCCATTAATTGGGGGCTGTCAAGATAGGGTACCTATCGGTATCCTGTTGGTTATTATCTAGTAGAGGCTACTTTTAGAGATGCATGGCAAGTAGCCTGGTGAAACAAACCTCAGAAAAAGATTAAGCAATTAGTAGGGACTAATTGACAGAAATCCTTAGGGATTAGTAAGGAAAGGGGGGTGAGCTAGGAGTCCTAGGAGGAGGGCCTTGAAACTTTAGCTTTTCAGGAGAACATAGAGAACAAAAATCCTACTCCATGATCCTAATATAGATTGGATTATTTGGCAATTGAACTAGTGTATGGAATCTATCTAATCCAGGTTTCCTCTAACTCAGATTAATTGGGGAGTTATTAGATCCTGGAAAGGGGATACCTCAGCACAAATTCTTAAAAGATTTGGAATCACTCATACTAGGGAATCCACAATCCTGACTGACCAATCTTCATACTGATATACATCACATTCAGTTCTTTATACTTGACAACATTCAATTTAAACCAAATTTATACTTGGAAGGGTAACATGGATCCTAAAACAAAAGTGAGTTCATTAAAGACTGCCACAACCACTTGAACTGTAACCAAAAGCTCAAGAATGGCATAAACAAATACATTGGATAATTATGTCAGAGCAGCATGTGTCTAATAAGTAATTGTCAATAAAATTTTCTGCCTTAACTTTGGTCATATTTAAATAAATAGCAACAACAAAAATAACCTAACTGAAATATTGATCTCTTTTTTTTCAGTTTTTTTTATTTAAGACAATGGGTTAAAAGTGACTTGCCCAAGGTCACACAGCTAGGCAATTATTATTAAGTTGTCTTAAATCAGATTTGGACTCAGGTCCTTCTGACTCCAGAGCTGGTGCTCTATCTACTGCACCTTTTAACTGCCCCCTCATTGATCTCTTTTTTAACATAGTTTTAAAATAGATCATAGGTCATCATTCTTGGTATAATTATTTGTACTGATATTCATTTCCTTAAAAAAAGACTTGTTATAAAGAATCATATTTGAATGTTAACAATTTTCATCATTTGCCTAATTATCCTTATAGTATTGTGAGGAGTTAAGGGATCTAATTTAACATAGGAATATATAAACTGTTAAGGATTTAGAAGATCATAGACCAAAAGATTCACAATCTTATACTTGATAAAAAAAAAATTGGGGGGGTGGCAGCTAGGTGGCAAAGTAGACAGAGCACCAGCCTTGGAGTCAGGAGTACCTGGGTTCAAATCTGACCTCAGACACTTAATAATTATCTAGCTGTGTGGCCTTGGGCAAGCCGCTTAAACCCATTGCCTTGAAAAAATTAAAAAAAAAAATTTTTGTTAATTAATTAATGAACACCTGGTATGATTATAGCAATTTGCTATAAAAATTATATAGAGACATAAATGTATTTGTTCTCTTATTTAGATATTTGTTCCAAGCAGAGGGCACATAGACACAGTCTATTGCAATTAAGTCTACCAGATGAGACATTTCCAAATGTCATATTTAAGAAATAAAATTAGAAAAGTCCAATCTCAGAACTTGTTCAGAACTGCTCCCCTAACCTTTCTTAATGCACCCCAAATATTCATGAGCCGCATAGGGTTTCTGGTTTCATTGGCATAATGATGTCCCTATTATTAGGTTACCTGATGTCAGACCAATTAGTAGCTATTTACATATAGATATAGATATTGCGATATAGCCAACATTTCAGGTGAATTCAGCTCTAAAGAATCAGAGGGAGTCAGGGAGTGATTATAATCCTTATCAGCAAAACGATCCAGAGAAAAATTACAGCTAATTCTATCAATTGCTACATATGCATATAAGGACTGTGCCTTAAATGAAACATAATAAACAAAACTCGGGATATAAAAATACAATAATGCCATTGCATCTAGAACTGAATTTTTTTTTTTAGGATTTTGCAAGGCAAATGAGGTTAAGTGGCTTGCCCAAGGCCACACAGCTAGATAATTATTAAGTGTCTGAGGTCAGATTTGAACCCAGGTACTCCTGACTCCAGGGGCGGTGCTTTATCCACTGTGTCACCTAGCCAACCCCTGAATTTTTTATAAAAAGAACTCTTTATAGAAAACATGTTTGGTTATTGACCATGCTTAAAAATAGATATAAATACAAATTATTGTTTTCAAAATTCTTTTAAACAATTAGAATATCTTAGATGACTTTGAAATTTCAACATGTGTTATTAATTTCAAATTAACAAGATAGCCATAAGAACAACCTGATTTCTAAGTGAGTAACTCATGAATTATTATATTTCACTGAACAATGTTTTCATACTCAAATCTTATTTCTTAGAACAACAGTCAAAACGGCATAGAGGTTTTCTTAAATCTTATTAACATAATGACTTTATATATTTTGTATTATAAATTTACTTCAAATATGCTCACTCTCAAAAGAAAATGAGATTCTTCAGGAATTTAATCTTATACATATGATAATTTCAAAATACCAGTATTACTTTTGCTTAGGCCATGGAATGGTAACAAATTTAGATCAAAACAGCAAGATCCTTTCTACTTGCAATTACTACAGTAACTTTAAATGCTTCTATTCAATGACAAAATGTTTCACAAACCGTAAATTTCCACTTTCACTGAGGAGGTCATCCATTTTCCCTCTCATCACAAAGAGCTCACAATCTAAAGAACAAAGAAACATGAAATTATAAATCTATGGCTCAGATGGCATCTAGTCCAATACCCTCATTTTACTGATGAGGAAACTAAGATCCAGGGCAGTAAAATGATTTGTTCAAATTGGACAGAAAGTAACCATTTGTGGTAAAATTTGATCTTAGGTCCTCTGCAACAGATCAATTGTTTTAGGGAGTTGACCATTAGATAATCCCAAGTGATCTGGAAAGAATAGACTGGGTAATTGAAGCAATGGTCCAATGTATAATTTTAAAACTGACCCTTAAGAGCTCCTTTATCCCATTCTATTTATCTTTCTCTTTTTTTTGTTGTTTTAAAAGAACACTTGAGATTAAAGGTTTGATAATAAAACAATTGGATTCATAACTAAGATTACAATATGATTAATTGAAATCTCCAGTTTACTCATATTCAGACCAACTCAAGAAATATCTGTTTCTTCACCTTAGTTCTCTGATCATTCATTTAAAACAAAAAAAATAAAATGAAACCTAGTTCTATTCTGTCAGTTCAACAAAAGGCTTTGTGTGGTTGTGTTTTAGGATGTAATAGGGAGGCTTTTGTTTCCCTAATTATTCTTCAGTGCTTGAAATGTCAAAGTAGGTTAAAGTAGAAGCCAATGGTTTAAACCAGATGCGAATTCAAATTAGAGGGTCACTGGAGATACCTAGACAAGGTAACTATGCAAGGAAAGAAGGAAAAGTGTCAACAAAAAAGTAATTTCAATTTATAGATGACAGAGACATGAAAGTCAAGAGTGAGGGAAATCAAATATTTTCCACAGATATTTAGAATCACTAAGGATTGCTCAATGATTCAGATACTTGTTCTTAGGAATAGCTCAGATTAAATTTGTTTTCCAAGGATCATACTAGGTTATTACAGGGGAGTTCATCACCAATAGACTGATGCTGAATTCTTAGAGATGAATTCTTTAACATAGACAAAGAAAGGATAAGGATAAGACTAAGACCAGACTTATAAATTAAGATGATTTTTTTGTTTATAAAAGATTTTATTTATTTTTAATTTTACAGTTTTCCCCCCAATCTTGCTTCCCTCCCCCCCCCCCACTCCCCACAGAAGGCAGTCTGTTAGTCTTCACATTGTTTCCATGGTATACATTGATCTAAGTTGAATGTGATGAGAGAGAAATCCTATCTTTAAGGAAGAAAAAATAAAGTAAAAGAGATAGCAAAATTGCATAGTGAGATAACTTTTTTTAGGT
This sequence comes from Macrotis lagotis, assembly GCF_037893015.1. Taxonomy (NCBI): domain Eukaryota; kingdom Metazoa; phylum Chordata; class Mammalia; order Peramelemorphia; family Peramelidae; genus Macrotis; species Macrotis lagotis. The sequence continues at coordinate 219,561,625 of NC_133661.1, forward strand.
TTTTGTTTTTTTGCTAGGCAATGGGGTTAAGTGGCTTGCCCAAGGGCACACAGCTAGGTAATTATTAAGTGTCTGAGACCAGATTTGAACCCAGGTACTCCTGACTCCAGGGCCGGTGCTTTATCCACTGCGCCACCTAGGCACCCCTGAGATAACTTTTTTTTTAATTAAAGGTAATAGTCTTTGGTCTTTGTCCAAACTCCACAATTCTTTCTCTGGATATAGATGGTATTCTCCATTGCAGATATCCCAAAATTGTGCCTGGTTGTTGCACTAACAGAATGAGCAAGTCCATTGAGATTGATCATCACTCCCATGTTGCTGTTAGGGTGTACAGTGTTCTTCTGGTTCTGCTCATCTTGCTCATCAGTTCATGCAAATTCTTCCAGGCTTCCCTGAATTTCCATCCCTCCTGGTTTCTAATAGAACAATAGTGCTCCATCACAAACATATACCAATTAAGATGATTTTAATCTGGTTTTATGGAGGGAATAACCTTGTGGATGAAATCATTGTTCCATCTGAGGACTGAGAAACAAGGCTATATTCCTTTATATTCAGAGTGCAAGTAAGTAACTTGTTCTAGGAAAATAAGAAGGATAACTGCAATGTTGTAAAATTGATTTTTTTTATCTCTGCAGGAGGGAGGTATCAAGGCATAGTAGAAAGATTTTGATTTTTAAAATTAAAAAAATTAAAATTTCTCTTTTTTTAAATGAAAGGCAAGAAAAGTTGGATTCAAATCCTGTTTCATATTTAAATCAACTATGTGACTGAAGGAATTTGTCATGATTTATTTATTTATTTTACTCAAAGAATTTTTATTATCTAAAAAAGGGATATTTGGAAACTCAAATGAGGATATACATATACATATACACATACATATACATGTACACACACACGTACATATACATGTGTATATGTATAATTTTGTTAGTTTCAAAATTATATTTAAATGCCAGCTATTATTATTATTCCATTATATAATCAAAGGACCACTAGTCCTTCAAAGTAGTTACATTTGAAGACTAGACAAAAGACCAAATGATATTGTCTTTACTCAAAAATATTTTAGGAACTTCCTCTGTTGTTGGCGGTGGATTTTCAAAAAAGAGACAGCACAATAAAGTGGAAAAATCACTGAACTTGAAGTCAGTTTGAATGTGACCTTAAACAAATCACTGAATCTATTGGACATTTATCTACTCATCTCTAAAATAAGACTTGTTAATATTAAGACTCCCTATCTCAGAAAGTTGTTGTGAGACTCAATGAAGAAAAGGTATGTAAAAATTCTTTGTAATTATAAAGTACCAAATAACTTAAATGAGAATTATTGTGATTATTAATAATCTTCAGCAATAGTTTAAAAGCCAGACTGAAAAATTTATTCCTTTCCTTTTAGTCTTATCTGATCATTTTAAAAATAAATACATCATTGTCTAGATCAATCACATAGCTAGTGGATAACCACCAAAATTTGCACTAAAAGATTTTTGGTTATGTCTCAGAAATTAGATCACTTTTATAGGAAAAATCACTCATTAAAGCAATCAATAAACATTTATTAAGCACCTACATGTGCCGGCCACCACAATAAACAATTCTCTGTTACTGAGATACTTTGCTTTTAAGTTAGAGGAAACAAATTCATTTCCAACTTCCAACATTTATTAGCTCTGTAATCATGAGCAAGTTATTTAACATTTCTAAATCTCAGTTTTTTTTCCATCTGCTATATGGGAATGATAATTCACAGCTATCACCCTGCAGGGCTGTTTTTAAGTTTCAAATCAGATAATGCATATAAAGTACAGGGAAAACTTTAAAGTACTATATAAATGTAAGTTTTTCTTTAAGATGTATGTTTTTCTAGCTCTGAAGAAAAGAAATTTCCAAACAGTTTGTGGCAATGGAAAAAGGTTTAGATAGTTGTGTGACCTCCAAGGGTCATCTATACTCCAAAGTCTTCTAATACTTAGAAGAGGCCAACATTCATTTGACTGGTTCAGTGCTGAAAGAGCTATTTTAAAAGTCAGTTACATTAATTTAGAATCCCATTTCACATGATGGTAGAAAGTATTGGGCTATTAGAGACTATCCCAGCATGCTAGTTAGGAAGTGAAGAGAGAGCCCTCTGATATGATGACTATAGAAGACAGTCAACCAGAAAGTGAAATGGCATGTATTTTTGAGTTAAGGTCTCAAAGTCATTTTCTTCATAAGGTCACAAAACTTTTCTTAGGAGGTGATATTATTCCTTTGAACCTGAACCCTTTAAATTAGGCCATGCATTTTATATAATGTAGGCAAAAGAAGAGACAAAGCAGATGATCCATTCATTCTAGTCATTTTCATGACTGATAACAAGTGCCATAGAGAATTGATCACTGGACACCCATCATCAATCATGGAGTTGGCTGAACTGAACAGATTGGCTGAGCTGTGGCCAGCTCATTTCAACTCCAATGGAAACTCTTCCCTGTTCTTCCAGAGATTAAGTTGTAAGTTAGTCTAAGAGAGACAGTTTCCCTCTGAAGATTTATGATTTTCAGCTCATTTTCTTCTTCTTCTTCTTCTTCTTCTTCTCCTCCCTTGCACCCAGACTTTTTGAACTAGGAAATTATTTAAGCCTATTGGTTCAAATTTTAATTTTGTAGTTGTTTTAGGTTTATAGCATCTTTTATTTGATCACCACTAATTATTTTTTTATCTTTATAAAAATTTGTTCATTGAATTATATTATTTCTCTGAATAAAGGAAAATAATCTACTTTGGGAGGATAGGAGGATAAGCAGCATGAATCAGTCCTGGATCCAGGGTATCATGGATTTAAAAATCGTCCTCTAGTCCAGGGTTACCTTTGAATTTAGTGTTCTATTAGACACATAAGGTGTTTCTAAGAAACTCTTGAATATCTCATTCCAATCATGGGAGAAAAAGAATGAGTTTGATTAACCAAAATAGTTCAGGACCAAATTATTTTCCCTTGACTTCTCCTAGGAACAGGGAATAACTTTTTCATAATGATCCCTTTGACAATATGATGAAGTCTATGAAATCCTTCCAAGAATAATGTTTTTATATGAATAAGATAAATATATATATATATATATATATATATATCATAACAAAGAAAAGAGTCTTTAATTTATTATAGTCATTTGTATATATAGTTGTATATGAACAAACTTAACAAGATGGGGGTTCCTGGGATTAGAATGGAAGAGCTGCCATTATACCAGGGATATCCACACCCAATATTGAGGTTCTAAAGTTGTTATAGTATTTAGGTCTAGAAGGAAGGTTCTACTCTTTTCTTTAAGTTCATTCTGATAATCTGTCCAATAATCTTTTGTTGTTGAGGTTCAGTCATTCACTTGGCTCTGAATCTTTATGACTCATGTGAACATAGGATGCCAATTGCATCCATGGGTTTTTCTTGACTAAGATAAGAGAGTGGTTCCTCATTTCCTTCTCATGAAGATTAAGGCAAACAAAGGTTAAAGTGACTAGCCATAAGTCACACGACTAGGGAGTGTCTGAGGTTGAATTTGAATTCAGATCAATTTATAACATAGGACCAAATATATGTATAATTCCCATTTTGCAGATGATGAAACTCAAATTCAAGGAAATTAAGTAACTTCTCCATGTATAGTAAAAACCTAATGATTATATTGTTGACATTTATATATGTATGCAAATATATATGTGCATGTATATGTGTGCAAAACAATGAAATCTTTATAATTGTTATCTCATTTGATCTTCACAACAACCCAGAGAGGTAGGTGGTATTATCATCATCCCCATTTTACAGATGAGGAAAGTGAGGCAAATAGATGTTAAATCATTTTATGTTTCTGGGGCTGGAATTGACTTTGAATCTAGACCTTCCTAACTCCAGATCCAGATCCAGACCTATATCCACTGTTCACCTACCTGCCTCACATCTAGTAAAATGGAAAATTTAGAACACAGAATATAATCCTTTGAGAAAATGGAAATGGTCACTGTGAGTCAACTTACTCTATCAAGAATGTAGATGACATCACTATGACTACCTTAGACCCAGTAAAACTAATTTTCAACTCAGTTTTGAAAAAAAGAACTGGTGGGATTACAAACCAACTGAATTCTGCTTTAATTTAAATCCTGGACCAAGTTCAAATTGGATTTTCTGGTGAAATGTAATGGGATCGCAGCACGTTCAAGAGTCTATTCTCCCTTAACAGCACTTTTGTGAGGAAAACAAACACATTCATACACTTTAAAATAAGCTGATTTTATCTATCCCATTCCTCTAAGGAGCAGTCCTGGATCTTAAAATAATTTATAAAACAAGATATGGCCACAGAAAGATATTTCCACTCACCCCTCTTCCTACCTAACTGCAACGTTTCCAGTGTTATGCTCAAAATTTCATGCGTCTAGGATTCAGGTCTAGATATTTTAAAATGTCTAACCTTTTCTTTCCCCTTAGTGTCTATTCATCCTTGAAATGGCTAAATGACTATAGAAGCACTGAAGGGACAAAATCTCAGAAGCACAGAGTTGGAAGGAATCCCAGAGGTCATTTGATCCAATGTCTGTGTTGTGCAGTCATTTTTCAATCGTGCCCGACTCTTTGTGACCCCATTTGGGCTTTTCTTGGCAAAGATACTAAATAGGTTTACCATTTTCTTCTCCAATTCATTATACAGATGAGGAAAGTGATGAAAGAGGAGATAAGTGACTTACCCAAGGTCACACAACTAGTAGGTGGTAGAGGTTAGATTTGAATTCAGGAAAATGAGTTTTCACTATGGTGCCATCTATCCGCAATGCATACCATCCCATGTCTACCTGAATGGTAATCCCTTCAGCAATAAACCCCAATAAGTGATTATCAGGTTACCACTTAAAGACCCTCAGTCAGCTCAAGGGAGCTGATAGTTCAGTGGAGAGAGTGTTGGGCCCGAGGTGAGAATGAGTTCAAATTCTGTCTCAGACACTTACCAGTTGTATGACCTTGGACAAGTCACCCTAACCTCTATTTTTCTCAGGTTCCTAATCCATAAAAAATGAATTAATAAAAAAATGAATTAATAACTGCTAATTCTCATGGTGCTTGAAAGACTTGATTGAGGTAATATTAGTCAAGGTCTTTGCAAAATTTAAAGCACTATATAAAAGTCAAACATTATTTATTAATGTCTGAGTCAGATTCTGTTTTAAGGCTGGAGATAGAAATAAAAAGCAAAAATAGTCTCTGGTCTCAATTTGAATAGGGGAAACAACATGTAAACAACTATATTAGGGTCCATTGGAAAAGGCTTCCAGAAGAAGATAGGATTTTAACTGAGATTTGAAGGAAGTGAAGAAGCAAAGATGAGAAGGGACAACGAGTGGAAATCTATGTAGTTAGGAGATAGTGTCTCTTGTGGCAGCAACAGAGAAGCCAGTGTCAATGAACTGTAGAATATTTGGAGGAGAATAAAGTGATGGGGAATTTACTGCTTCTAGAGGCAACCCATTCTACTTTTGAAAAAACTCTAAATAAAAGGCTATACTTCCTTGTACTAAAACAAAATTCATCTCTCTTAAAACTTTATCAATTCTGTCCTCAAAGGCTAAACAAGTCCACTTCCTCTTCTATATAAGTTTGATAGATACTTAAAAACATCTAATTATGAAACTTATTAAGTTTTCTCCAAGCTAAATATCCTGAGTTTTCTCCATTAATCCTCATATGGCACAATTTCTAGTTCTTTAGCCACTGTGGTCCTCCTCTTCTGCATTCCTAAAAAATGTCACCCAGAAATGAACACAGCGCCACAGATGTGGTCTGATCAGGGATTTATTTGTTGGCAATCATTTAGTATGTGTCAGACATTATGCTAGGCCTTCACTATATAAAGACCAAAAAAATTATATCATTCTTCAAAGAATTTACATTCTAATATAAAATAGATATACATTAGCAAAGATATATTTTTGTTGCTCAGTCATTTTTCAGTCACGTCTGACTTTTCATAATCTCATTTGGGATTTTCTTGGCAAAGATATTAAAGTAGTCTGCCATCTCCTTCTGGAGGCCATTTTACAGATGAAGAAACCAAGACAAACAGGGTTAAGTGACTTGCCCAGGGTCACTTTGTAAGTGTCTGAGGTCAAATTTGAATTCAGGAAGATGTGTCTTCCTGACTCAGGTCTGGCACTCTATCCTTGGTGCCCCCTAGCTATCTTTCATGGATATATAAAAGTTATATTCAAAGCAGATACAAAATAAACTGAAAGAGATGTAGTGGGATGGAACTAGTAGCTGAGGGGAACCAGAAATCATTTGGGCATACAAGTTTTTTTCTTTTGTTTTTCCTCTTTGTGGGATAAACAGTGGAACACTACTGGATCAATAATTATGCCCTATTTAATAACTTTTAAAATATAATTCCAAATTACTTTCCAGAATGGCTTAAGCAATCACAACCCTGCTCATGCCTGTTTTCTATTAGCTTCTCCAAAATTTGTAATTTTCTTTTTTCTCAACTTTATCATTCTGGTAGGTATTGAGGTAGAACTTCAGATATTTTAATTTGGCATTTCTATAATTCTAAATTCTATAATCTATAATTATTCTATACATTTCTATAATTATACTATAATCTATAATAATTATATAATAGAATCAAAAATAATTTTGTAATCATAATTCCATAATTCTATATTATAGAAATTGCAATTTCTAAAATTCAAAAAAAATTCAGTTTTTTTTAATTTAAATAATTTGGATTTTTTTCCTTATAAAATTTGAGAAAAAAAATAGAACAATTTATACAATAATGACATTGTATTTATAAACAACTTTGAAAGACTAACTGTATTTCCCCATGTATAAGATGAACCCCTTTTCAAAAAATTTCAGGTCTCAAAACTGGGAGCATCTTATACAGTGGCTGTATATTTTTTTACTTGCATTTCCCATTTTTTCATGCTTGTTACCAGTTTATTCGATTATGTTTTGTCATATTCTACCCAGAAATGTCTCAAAAAAGATTTTTGGACCAGTGCTAAATCCAAGTTAAAAAATGATCCAGTTTGCAAAAGTGAACGGAAATCATGCTACTGAACATCAGTTTGGTCCTTCTCCAACTGAGAAAACAATCTGAAATTGGCTACAGAAAGAAGGAAACCCTCCTGAAAATGCTCCAGCAGAAGGCCATGAGAGGCAAGTCAGCCAAATGGTCTGATTTAGAGAGGGAAGTGAAGAGATGGACTGAAGAGCAAAGGGCAATGGGAATTCCTGTGTTCACAAAGATGGTTCAGCAGGAGGCAAGAACTGCTAATGAAAAAGAAGTGACTGATTTCAAAAGACACAATTGGTGCTTCAGATTTATGAAACAGAATGGACTAAGCATGTGTCCATTGACCAGACTTGCCCAGGGAGTGCTTATGGGCAGCCACAGACCAGGACACAGGCAGGAGAGCAGTCAGAGCCTCTCCTGAGACAGTGATTCATCATCAAATACAGATGACAAGCTAATGGATAGGAATTTTGAGAGTGATAAGGAATTGTATGAATTTTATGATGAATAAAACTTGAGTTCAATAACTTTATGTAATTTTTTTTTCAAATTTTGAGCTCCAAAATTAAGGTGCATTTTATACTTGGAAGCATCTTATACATGTGGAAACATGGTAAGAACTCTAAGTCAATGCTTTTAGAGGTCTAATGATGAAGCATGCTACCCATCTCCTGAAAGGTGATGGACTCATACTGTGTAATGAAACATTCTTTTTTGGAACATGGCCAATATGAGAACTTTTTCCTTATTGCATATTAGTTTTCCTGCACTGCATATTTATTAGGGGGATTTTGTTTTTTCTTTCTTTAAAAAAATGGACAGAAAGAGATAGGAGGGAAAGAAAATGTGTTTTTGCTTATTAAGAAAAAAAAATGGAGGTGAAGTCCAGATGGTGGAGTAAAAGGAGGGACTTTCCTAAGTTCTCCCCCAAACCTCTCCAAATATCTTTGAATAATGATTCTAAACAAATTCTAGAGAGGAAAGACCCATAAAAAGACAGAGTGAAACAATTTCCTCATTCAAGACAATTTAGAAAGTTTGTCAACTTTTTAATAGTAAGGTCTATTGCACCAGAATGATGGCACAGAGCAAGCTCAAGTAAACCTGAAGCAGGCCTCATGCTTACTGAATCATTGGCAGCAGAGGTGATTTCCAGATCTCTCAGGCCACAGATGAATAGGTGCTTAAACTACTGGTCAGAAGATCACAGCAGTCTCTCTGCTAGCAATGAGACAGGACTCAATTGCTACCTACACTCGAATTCAGGTTGTAACCCTGGGTGGCAGTCCCAGGGCCAGCAGGAGCATTAGTAGAGCAAAGTTTGCAGCCATAGGGAATCAGGGACTGTCCTCACACTTCAGGGTAGAAAAGAGTGGAGAAGGAGGGGGAAGCAGGTGGGAGGAGTTGAGGAGGAATCTGTGAAACTTACTCTTAGTGAACCTGGCTCAAAAAAGAAATATTATACATACTTAATTGGGTATAGAAATCCATCTTACTCTTCATGAAAGGAGTGGGAGGCTGATCGCAGAGAGATCAGATGGGAGAGGGAATAGTCAGAAGCAAAACATTTTTGAGGCACAAGGTAAAAGGAGAGAGAGAATAGAAAAAAATAGAGGGATTGAATTGGGATGGAGGGAAATAGCTAAATAATAACTATGAAAAATATTTTGAAACAAGTTCCTCTTATAAAGAACTTATTTCTCAAACATATAGAGAACTGAGTCAAATTTATAAAAATAAAAGCCATTCTCCAATTGATAAATGATCAAAAGATATGACCAGTTTTCAAATGAAGTCATCAAAACTACCTATAGCCATATAAAAAATATTCCAACACTATTGACTGAAGAAATGCAAATTAAAACAATTCTGAGGTTTTACCTCATTCCTATTAGATTGGCTAATAAGACAGAAAAAGAAAATGACAAATTTTGAAGAGGATATGTGAAAAATAAGACATTAATGCATTATTGAAGGACTTGTGAACTGATTAGACCATTTTCTAGAGCAATTTGGAACTATGCCCAAAGGAATATAAAATCATGCCTCTACTTTGACCTAGCAATAGCACTACTCAGTCTGTATCCTAAAAGAGAGATTTTAAAAAGGACCTAAATGTAGAAAAATAAGCAAAGAAGCTTTTTTCTGCTATCAAAGAGCTGGAAATTGAGAGTCTGCCCATCAACTGGGGAATGGTTGAACAAACTGTTGAATGTGATTATGATGGAGTACTATTTTGCTCTAAGAAATGACAAGCAGCATACTCTCAAAAGAACTTGGGAAAACTTACATGAGCTGATGCAGACTGAAATGTACTATGTACAAAGTGATAGAAAGATTACTTTGCTTTTTAATGACAGCTTTTCCCATCCATACAATGACCCAAGACAACTCTGAAGAACTTATGATGAAAACTACCATCTATCCCCAGAGAAAGAACTGATGATATCTAATTTTTTTAAAAAAATTTTTATCTAGGGGTGGCTAGGTGGCACAGTGGATAAAGTACCAGCTCTGGAGTCAGGAGTACCTGGGTTCAAATCGGGTCTCAGACACTTAATAATTACCTAGCTGTGTAGCCTTGGGCAAGCCACTTAACCCCATCTGCCTTGCAAAAACCTAAAAAATAAAAAAAATAAAAACCTTTTATCTTGAACTTTCTTTTTTTGGGGAGGGAGGAAGAAATGTTATTGCTCACAACATGACAATTATGGAAATGTTTTGTGTGGTTGCATATATTTTAATTACTTGCTTTCTCAATGGGGTTGGGATGGGAAAGGAGGGAGGAAGGGAGAGAATTTGGTTGGAACTCAAAGTATCAAAGACAAATGTTAAAAATGTTTTTATGTGTAACTGGGGAAAAATAAAATACTAAATAAAAAGAAGAAAATAAAATTCAAGGATATGTTGACCAACATCCATAGAAGCTTCAACTATAGGATAACATTCAGGAGCAATACCATTTAGGAATGGGAAACCTAAGTTAGACCATAAACTGAAACTGGACAAATAGGGTTTTTCAGTGAAGAATCTCTCAAACAAAGCAATGGAATAATACTATATTCTGCTTGTCTTCCCCATAAATTTTCAGAAGAGCTTGATCTTAATTTGATCATTAAGATGGAGGAATTTGATCTTATACTGAACATAGTATTCAGCATTTATCTCTGGAAGGATCATATATAGAGAAAGAAGAGATCATAGAGATTTTCCAATACAACAATCTCTCATTTTAAAGATGAAAAAACTGAGACCCAAAGAGATTGGGCACTTCACTCAATATGAATGTTAAGTGGCAATATGTGAGTTCAAGGCTACTGACTCTAAATCTAGTGCTCTTCTCACAAACCAAAATACTGAACAGCATTAAGTTGATTAAGGGGCAAGGGTGCACATTGATCTTTTTCCTTTGTGGATTTCATATTAAAAATTGAATTGTTCAAGTTCCAAGTTGTTACAGCAAGTCATTGGAACTTTATGAACTGATGTTCAAATTTATGCTGATTGGAGGAAGAATTGGAAAGGAAGAGACTTAAGGAAAAGAAATCAATTAGGAGGCTATTTCAGGTCGAGACAAGAAGTGATGAGGGCTCAAACTAGAATAGGGGTGTTGTGACCCTCTGAGTAGGGAGAAGGAACTCTAGTGATCACATCTCTCACTCTAGGTTAGGAAAACCAAACAATTGTCTTCCTTGGTTTAAAGACAAAAATGTCATAAATCATTTTCTATCCACCAAATCTATTCCCCAAGAGGAGAAAACTTAAAATATCTAAAATAGATTAAGCTTACAAGACTATCATTGATCTTTGAGGGCTTCTCAGTGATTGTGCTCTGAGCTTGGAATCAGGAAGATCTGAGTTCAGATTTGGTCTCAGTCAGTTACTTGCTATGTGAACCCAGGCAAGTCATTTAATTTTGTTTGCCTCAGTTAATTCACCTATAAAAAGAGAAATAAAAGGAAATGGCAAACCAGTTCTGTATCTTTGCCAAGAAAACCCCAAATGTGCTCCAGATAAGTCAGCCACAACTGAAAATAACAAAATGACCTTTTGAACATGCATTCATTTATGGAATTAATAGTATACAAAGTGCTCATCTCATTAATAGGAAGGCAGTCTGAGAAGCTATGAGTTGTGTCTTGAGTTTCCTTTCCCCAAGGAGCTCAATTACTGTCACTAGGTTTGTCCTGTCCATCCATCCATCCCCATTGCATTAAGGCCAGTATTTCAGAACAGGTAAATCAGGGATGTTAAGACATTTCTGAAATATCCCTGACTACAATCTCAGCTATTGCAACTGCCTGAGACTCAGCCTAATCTATCTCAGGGCATTTTTGACATAATAGATATAACACCCTTTTCCTAGGCAGAATTACATTCAGAACATTCCAGGGTATCTGCTCACCAGGACCTGTGATTTTCTTTCTATAATAGGAAGCTTTGGTCATGAGTCAAGCTGTGATCTGAGCACCCAATTCATGCATCCAAATTTTCTCCAGCTTCACCACCTCTGAGCTGGGTAAGTATTTCCAGTGCTCCCTGAAACAAATCTCTGATGTCACATTAGCTTTGCCTGGGCAAGTGCAGGCTCTGGAACGTGGATTTTGCCAATTAAGGAAACAAGGGAAGTGATTTTTCCAATGTACTATATTGTTTTCAAGTATAATTGGATTTATGCATTGCAAAAAATAAACTGGCTTGCGGCTTTGGAAAGGCCTTTGCTTGATGTAATTTATGGCTTAGAGCACGTTAGCATCCCACAGACTTTAGAATGATGAACATAAATGCTTTAATGAAAGTTTATCCTGACTCTTTCTCAGCCAGAAATGTGTTTTCTTACAGGGTGAAACAACAGATTTTAAAACTGCTATGCAGTCATTTAACCAGACTGGAGTTTCCAAGGGCAACTTTACATTGAAGTGACAGCTATATACAAATCTTGGAAGGAAGCTGGAAACTTCAGAAAGCACGCCAATAGAAATCAACTAGATGATTAGTTCACTGAAAACAGTGTTCCATCTTGAAACTCAAGGAGACCTCCATTTTACTCTTCAAAGTGAGAAGGCCCAGACAGTTGAGTTTTGCAAAGCATTTGCTAGGGGGTTTGAAAATAAGCCTGTCAAGTGTTTACAAGTCAAAATATTCCAGTGTGACAAAAATCACTATTTTCAGCATTTTTTTCAGAACTCATAACCTTTCTTAAACTTCAACATACTAATATAATTCAAAAATTATATTATGAATGTAATTCATAGAAGTATAATATAAGACGGTACAATAATATATCTCACTGGAATACAGAAGACATGAGTTCTAGTCTCAACCATATACCTAACTACCTATAAAACCCAGAAGGAGAGAACTTTACCTATAAAATTTGGGGTTTGGACCAAAATATTCTCAATAGTCCTCTCTATACATATACTTGATGGGATTTGCTATGTTTTAGCTTCTATTATTCCATGAATGGTTTAAAAGTATTCTATATTTCTAGGTAATTGCTACCTCACTAAACAGAAGAGCATCATTCCATTTCAAATCTGAGATAACTGAAGTTAAGCTTTAATAGCCAACTTAAATTTTAGTGCAGTATAAGGTTTTAATAGTTTATATAAATCTTATTGCACTTTTAAAGTATTAATGTTTAATACTACACTAAAAATTCAGGGACACCCTGAATACAAGATCTTCCCTGGGCCTCAGTTTTCTCAAGCATAAAATGAAAATCTTAAGCTTTTATAACTTAACACTGCACTAAGATTTATGGGACATCATGTATGTCATGCTTTCAGTTTTGTAAAACACTTTATATACAAAGTCTCATTTCCACTGTTTTTCAGAGAAGATAAGCATTATAGAGCATAAATAATTTGTCCAGGGTCACACAGAAAATGAGCAACAGAAACAGTGGTGAAAACTAAATATTTCTGACTCCAAGTGCAATGCTCAACCCATTTCTCTACACAACTTTCACTATGACCTTTGCAGCTCTTTTCAACTCTTTATAACTTTTTTTTTTACAAAGCAGGAAATGATGAGCCAAAGAAGTAAATTAACTTGCATAAGCTAACACATCAAGTTTGTGCCCCAAGAAGGACAAGAACCTTGGAATGGAATGGTCTCAACTTCCAGGTCAATGTTTTTCATCCTACTTTGATTCTAGAGAAAGCTATTCATCTGATGAATAACTATTTCATTATGAAAATCATCAAGCATGATAAGTACAGAGTTATGAAGTATCATTGGTGGCAATGGTACATAGATATCTATTCATTCCTTTTAAAATAGGCAGCTAGGTGACACAGCTGATAGGGACAAACCTGAAGCCAAGAAGTCCTGAGTTTTGGGGGGCAGCTAAGTGGTACAGTGGAGTAAGGAGGATTTGAGTTCAAATTTGATCTCAGACATTTGATATTTACTAGTTGTGTGACCTTGGGCAAGTCACTTAACTGCATTGTCTCACAATGTCTCTTCTTTTTAACCCTACCTTAGGTATTTGCTGATTGTCTTAAGAAAGTTGTTTAAATTCTCTCATTCTTAGTTTCCTCATTTGTGAAATGGGGATAATAATAGCAACCATACCTCTCAAGGTTGTTAAAAGACAAATGAGATCTTGTCTGTAAAGTCTGTTACAAACCTTTAAGAGGTATATAAATGTTAGCTAACTGTATTTCTTATTAAAACATTGGGATCTTGGAAATGGCTGTACAAGTTTTGGTAAATGATTGTAATAAAACACTATGGTGCTTTAAAAGATGATGATTTGGATGTTCTCAGAAAAACCTGGGAAGACATATATGAACTGATGCAAAGTGAAGGGAGCAAAATGAGAGCATTATGCACAGTAGCAGTAATATTGTATGATGATCAATTATAAACAATTTACTTATTCTGAAAAAAAAAAGATAATTCCAAAAGGACTTATAATGAAAAATGTTACCTATCTCCAGAGAAGGAACTGATGGAGTTTGAATGCAAATCAAAGGACACTATTTTTTAAATCATTAGTATAAATGATAGTTAACTCAGAATTATAATCTATTAAGCAAAATAATCTATATTAAAATGTCTCCTTCTCTCCTCTAACACTGCCTCTAACTGGTGCAGGTTCTTATCATCTCATACTTTATTCCAATAGCCTTCTTTTAGATTTGACTACTTCAAGTCCCTGCTCCTTCCAATCTAGTTTCCATTCAAGCAATAGAATGATTTTCCTAAAGTGTACGTCTGACCAGTCACCCTCCCTACTTGTTAAACTCTAATGGCTCCTTAACACCTTTAAGACTGAACACAAAATGCTTTATTTGAATTAAAAGTTCTTCAAAACCTAGCCCCTGACTCTTCCAAAATACTTTTCCAATCTTACACTTTGCTCCCTGCCAAATATTCTTCAATCCAGTGACATCAGTCTCCTTCAAATACAATACTCCATCTTAGATTTTTTTCTGATTCTTCTCCATGACTAGAATGCTTTCCCTCCTCTTCTCTGCCTACTGGTTTCCATGGTTTCTTTCAAGTTCCACTTAAATTCCCATCTTCTACAGAAAGCATTTCAACACCTCTCTTAAGTCTGATAGCCTCTCATTTTTAATTATTCTCTATTTTTCCTACACATAATTTTTTGTACATATTTGTTGACTTTGTTTTCTCTCCTGTTAACTCCTTGAGCACAGGAACTATCTATTGTGACTGGAACATTCTGTGATATTTTTAAAGCAGTGTGACATTTGTGAATTTATGTTTATTTTAATGTAAAATAAATGATAAAGTATAATACTAAATAGAGTGATACTGTGGTCAAGTTGAGATGAGTTTTACTTTTCTATCACAGTCAGCAATTGGCATGTTATTTTTGTTGAGAAATGTGAAACATCCATTGATGTCTTTAGAAGATCTGGTGGAGAGGTAAATTGTATAAGATCCAACTAGTCCAAATCCAACTAGTCCAAATAGGCCTAAATATGTTAAGTGACTTGTCCAAAATCAAACAGTATTAGGAGCAGAAATGGCATGTGAAACTAGTTCCTCTAACTCCAAGTACAATTCCTTTTCCACTAAATCATGTTTCATATTTCTCTAGGGCCCTTGCCAGAAAGTTTGAAAGGGAAATAGCTTCTTCCTTTTTGCATTTATCTCTGCAGGTAGTCAAACTCTTAGGAATCCCAATAATAACCTATTATGTGTGACTTTGAGGTTAAAAATTAAGAAATTATTATTTTCCTTCCTATAATGAATGAATAAATAGCAAAGCATTTAAATAGAAAACATTTACAATATATCTGTGATATATATCTGTGATGGTAGTGGTAAAGAAGGTAACCTCTCATAGCTGTATAAGAGGGTCAATATTCTTGAAGACACTGCTATTTCCAGGACTTTTAGGTTCAGCATTCTGGACTATCTCCAGATTGGTCTAAGGATAGGTGATAGGAAAAAATGTGGCAGTTGTTTGATTCACTTGACATAACTATTCTGCTGCTGCCTCAAAGTGCCTTGCTGCTCTGTACAATTGGACAAGACCTATTTTATGAACATCTGGATCTGGAGATAGAAATATTTCTGTTAATAAATTTAATTAGTTTCATTAATATTGTTTCTCACCATTTCTTTCTTAGAATGAAAGTTCTGATTGAGCCCAGAGATTACAAAAGTAATCCCTGCAGCCTTGGGCAACCCTGCACAAGACCAAAGTTGAAGAACAGAAAATGAAAATGGTGTGTGCATTTTGAAACTTTGAAAAATTCCTGAGAAGGCAAGTATGCTGCATTCAGATTTTATCCTCTAATTCTAAATTCTATACAATCTTCTCAGGGTCCTCTGAGCAAATATAAGACTAGTTTTTTTCCTTCCATCATTCTCAAAACTGCCACAAGTCCAGTTGTGTTTATTCTAACTCCATTCCCCAGTTTTCATAGTCATTAGATCAGTCAACAACAATCTGAGACTCCTTTTATCAGAGGAATGCCAGTATCCACAGAAATTGTTTGATGCATAGCAGAGGGCAGTGTGACTATCTCCACTCTGGTATATCTAAAAACCAGTACTCCCTATCTCAATATAGTTAGTTAATAACAATCTGTCTTTCCAAAGACCCCTATGAATCCAAAAGCTGTCTCTTCCCAGAGTGTTTTCTCAAGTGAAATTACTCTTAGAGATAGTAGGGGGAAAAACAAATTAAAATGTTTCCCTCCTACCCTTTTGCTACCTACTTGGAAATCATTAGTATAAATGATAGTTAACTCAGCAATAGTGATTCAATCAGAAGGACCCCATCAATCGCACTGAACCATGTTGCTAGCATGTGTATTCTATTGGCTGCTAATTAACAATGACACACACTAATGGCCCCAGTAGTAGGGTTAACACAGCATTAGTGGTGCTTTAATGTAGGGAGAAATGATAGATATTAAAGTCCATCCCACACCTCCAAGGAAAAAGGAGGAAAAAAAAAACAAACAGAAGCTACTTGATCAGCAAATGTCATAAGAAACTAGCCTCTTGAAAACAGCAGGTGTGATGATCTTGAGAGGAATAAAACTGATGCAAGAATCAAAAACTTTCTGTGCCTAAGGGTTGTGGTTGATTTAACGTTTATTTAAATAGAATTTTAATCTTCTTCAAAATTTCCTCTCTCTCATCCCTCATTGTGGAAAGAAGGTGACCCTGAGTTCTTGAAGGCAATATCAAAGAAGGACAAACTTTTACAAGATTTTCCAATCTAGAAGTAATTCAAGTGTGAGTTCAACAACAGGCAATACATCTGTTGTTCAAAATACAACATAGATGAGAAGACCTTCATTACCAGAAAATTGATAGTTAGGTGGTGATTTTTTTCCCTCAGAGTGATTCATGAAATGGTCTGCCCCCCCCCAATTGATTCTGTCCTAATTCTTAAATGATGGAAGTACAATGTTAGGGAAAAAGGAAAGGAGGGGATGAGAACAACAGTTTTTACACATTATGTATATATATATATATATTCATTTAACTGTTGGTAGAATTAATGAGTGATTGTCATCCAATGACTATCAAGTTCTTACTCTACTGAAGAAATTGAATCATATCCATATTGACATTCTTGCTACCAATGAAATCAAAAAGGTTAAAGAATGTGGAACTAACTAGCAAGAAACAACTTATCCATTAGAGTTCATCATATAAATCCTGGGTGACTATTAAATTAGAATGCTAAAATGAAGATTGTTGGTCAGGTAAAGGCTAAACAAAAATGACCTCTACAATCCTTTCCAAATTGAAAATTTTTGTGATTCTATGAGATTCACAATTGTACTTTGTCACTGACCACAAAGGAAAAAAGTTATTTAATTGGATATTTGAACATTTCATTTTTGAATGAACCCATGATGAACATTAACAAAGAGGGAGATCATCACAACTTATAAAACAACATCCTTTTCAGTTCTGTGAAGTCAACAAAATCTAATTAAAGTTAACATCTATTTTAATACTCCCTAACTTCAGTAATGGCATATGAAAGAGCAATCTTGAATGATTGAATGATGTTG
Organism: Macrotis lagotis; assembly: GCF_037893015.1. Lineage (NCBI taxonomy): Eukaryota > Metazoa > Chordata > Mammalia > Peramelemorphia > Peramelidae > Macrotis > Macrotis lagotis. Next base: position 219,579,221 of record NC_133661.1, read on the forward strand.
AAAAAATATCATTCAGGATCAAGAAACAAGAATAAAAAGGACAAGAACCTAAATGATTAAATTATTAAATTAGACTATCAGAATCTATATGTCTCTAGGTGTGCATAAACACCTAAGAATACATATAATATAATATTTATTTCTGATCTTATTTTTAAGAAAAATTTTCATTTTAAATGTAGCCCACTTCTAGTTATGTGTAGGTGTCTATGTGTATGTGTGTTTGTGTGTGTATATATGTGTGTGTATATATATATACATGTATGTATATATATATGTGTATATATATGTGTGTATATATGTGTGTATATATATATATGTATGTATATATATATATATATATATATATATATATATATATATACATATATATACACATATCGAACAAGTCTTACTAAAGACATTGAGGTGGGTCCTAAGCAGAGATGTAGAAAAGTAGTTAGAGAGAATTTAGGAGATTCCCCCTTGTTTTTAATGATCTCAATGTTACAAAATTGCATTTCCTTAATATCAATATTCTCTTGATGGTTCTATATAACTGGAAAATCATGGAACATACAATTTCAGAATAATAACTAAAAAATAACCAAAAGAATAAAGGAATAAAGTATAATTGAAGAAGAAGAAATGTTTTGAGAAATGTTTTGTAATTAATCTGTTCCCTCTACATTATGTACCCCATTCCAACCCCATCCCATTGTCTAAGCTGTAAGATAAGGTCAATGAACTTTTAGTGAAGTACCTTGCCCCTACCAGGCAAGAATTCCTAGTAAATCCCTTCCCCCAGGTACTTGACAATCTCCTATCAAAAAAAATAGCTCATTGCCTTAGCCTGAAAGGATTGATTTTTATTCTTCATTCTCAAAGAAGACCATGATATCAAGAAGGTAAAGCCTTGAAAAGCATGTGAATTGTATCTACAGGTGGGGAGTACTGTGTTAAGTCACCAGCCTCATTTTCTCCTCTGAAGTCATCTTTTTCTAGTAGCCAGATATGAATCAGGACAACTGGAGATGGCTCTGGTTGTGAGGTAGTAGGGTTAAGTGACTTGTCCAGCTAGTATCAAGTATCTGAGGTCAGATTTGAACTCCTGTTCTCCTTACTCCGTCAGTGATGTATCCATTTGGCCATCTAGCGGCCCTTCTTATTTTATCTCTGTTCTCTGAGTTGGCTGCTCCCATAAACCTATACCTACTTACCTCATCTTTCTGTCTCTTTAAAAACTCTCTCACTCTTCAGTTGCTTTGCTTGTCTTCCAATGAAACTTTCCCTCTCTTGGAGAGTGTGATTTCCCCCAGGTAATCCTTCATGCTCTGATACCTTTCCTTACTGTTCATGACAACTAATGTCATTGATGCGGCTGCTGCTGCTGCTAATTCCCCTTAGGGGATCAGTGGCTTCCAACTGCCTTTACTCTTTCTTTCCCTTACCTTCTGCTAACCACAGCAATACTTAAATCAACTTTTTTATCCCTAAAATTTATTCTGGGTCAGAGTCAGTCTTACATGAATTCTTCTATGCTCTACCTGACCCTAAAGTCCAGTACATTCCCCTCCTTCTACCCACCCATTCCACACTATCCACCCCCTGCCTCATGATGATTTTAAAAGAGTTCAAACACATTGCCAACAATGACTTCCTGAAAAGTGATTTTTACATTTGTTATTGAAGATATGTATAAATAGAAAGGGAATAGCCATTCAGTGAAAGTTATTGACAACAGATAGATATCCCAAGTACTCTAGTGTTACTAATATATAAAAAATGCTACTAAGAAATTTTAATAAAAGCAATCAATGGAAGGGCCCCAGTATTTTGGGTGAACACTTTGCCTTTTTCTGCAAAGAATCCTGTAGTTAAGTAGATAATATGGTTTGCTTCAATAAAAAAAGTCATGAAATAAAACCATAGGTTCAAAGCATAGATGAACTTATCACCATGGAATATAAAAGATAACATTATTACTCTTGAGTAGTATGTTTAATTCCAAGTAACTTTCTCTTCCAAATCTTGATCTTTAAATGTTGAAGTTCTTTCAACTTTGGAAAGATTGCATGGAAGTCTAGTATTCACACAGTAAACAATGTAAAATATAGCAGCATGCAACAAAAAGGCCAATTTCATTTTGAATTAGGCCTTGATTGGATGATTATTATATATCTAGAAAGACTAAGTGAAACAATTTGTAATTATACAACATAAGTTGCTGAATTGTTAATACCTACTGCTGGTCACATAGTCCAAAGAAGTCAAAGAGAAAAAAAAGTGTCTCAAAGTAGTAATTTTGTCATCATATAAAGATACACATTGATTAAGGAATGCTGAACAAAATTTTGACTATTAATAAAATGAAATATATGTTATAAAATAAAGATGAAGAATTCAGAGAAATATGGAAAGATTTCTAAGAAGTGATACAGAATAAAGCAAGGAGAAACAGAAAAAAAATTCACACATTAACTTCATTAATGTTTAAAAAAGAAAAGAGAATACTAAAACAAAGCTGAACACTGTAAAAATAAGGACTGATCATAGCTTATCAAAGAGTTAAGGAAGTAGAATTCCCTCCTTTAACTATAGAAGTGGAAGAAAATGTCTCCAAACACTTGCTTTAACTGTAAGATAGATTGTTAAATATCTTTCCTTAATTGTTTACCTTTTTTTACAAGGAAAGGTTGGGTGGAAGAATTAACTGTTTATCTATTACAGGGAGAGGTTGGACCCTCTAATATTCAGAAATAACTGGTATGTAAAAACAAATAAATCCCTCCTCCACTTGCCTGCAGAAATATTCAAAAATAAAACTACAAGGGTCAATTATTTGGAGTAAAGAATGATTGCTCTAGCAAAATTCAATTAAAATATAAATATCTACCTAAGAGGGTTTAGAGATTAACACTAGTCTTTAGCATTGTAAAGTCCTGAGGGAATAAGAGATAATAAAATGGAATATTTATATTAGCAGACCTTGGGAAACCAAGGTACTAGGCACCTGGTGGGCCAAAGTGGTAACCAAAAAGAAAACCAAAAATGACATTGAACCCTGGAGCAAAACAAAAACTTTTCTGACTTCATACTTTTGATTATAAATGATTGTAGTACTGGGTGAAGTATCAGAATTTTGCTCTCCTATAAGAATCAGAAGTGTGCTTAGAGGCCTTGGAGTCTAACAATCTCATTTTAAAATGAAGAACGGAGACTTAGTCTGGTTAAATGACTTACTGAAAATCATACAGATTTTAAGTGGTAGAGTTAAGATTCCATTCCAGGTCCTTTAACTTCAAATCCAGGGCTCTTGGCTTCTTCTCTTTAAGCCCTCTTTATAGAATCTCAGAATCTTGGTTGGGAGAGCCCTCATAGGTCATCTAGATTAATCCCTACCTGAGTAGGAGTCCTCTTTCCTTAGCCACTGATAAGTGATGACCAGTTTCAGGTAGAAAGGCTCCATGACAAAGATGTCTCACTCTCACAAGCCTCAATCCCTTCTTTTATATTTAGTTGCCCCCCCCACCAGTTTTTTCTGCCTTTCTCTTTTTCCCTCCCTCTAGGAACCTAGCTGTGTTTGTTTGTTATGCACAGCGCTGCAATACACAAACAGATTGACACAAATTTATGCCAACCTTTCTTGTTTAAAAACATGAATTATTCAAGAAATATTCCAATATTAATTAGAAATCATTAAAATATGAGTGTGAGTGGGAAAGAGAGAGTGATGGGAGTATGCATTAGCAAAATCACATTTAGCCTGAACATAAAGTGCACCAAAGCTGCTTAATCATTGTTTTGATAGTCAAAAAAAAAAACCATAACACAGGTTTCACAGAAGAGGGAAAAGGAAGCATTTTTGGAAGGCATTGCATCCCATTATTATTGGTGGAATTAATTATTTATTGAGCTCCGACAGTGTACTCGATGCTCCAGGAGACACAAAAGAAGACTAGGGTTCTGCCCTAAGGGCTTAGAAGTTAAATCAGAAAGACACACAATTCCCACAGATAACACCCCTAACTGGTGATTAATGATCAACTGTAAGCTTTTAACTTCTTATTTTCAATGTGGTCCAGGTTTTTAAGGCCGGTGGAAAAAAAAAAGTAGCTTGCCAGGAAGATTGTTAAGGAGAATAGTTGTGGGTTTTTTTTTTTATTATTATTTTTGTGGTTGGGGAAGGAAAATAGTAATAGAAATAGGAACTATCTTCACTATGATACCAACTATCTATCTGTGTGACATTGGACATTGGTGACATTGTATGACATTTGTACTTTTAGTCTTGCCCTCTTTAAGTTAATGGAAATAGCACCATAAAATGAAAATAACAAAACAATAAAACATGAAGATTGTGAAATTTGATAGATGCATAGATGAATAATGGATGAATAAAACAGCATTTATGAAATACTTATTATTTGTGAGGTACTGAGTTGAACCCAAGGTTATATAGATAGAAGCAAATAGGATTGTCCTTGCCTTCAAGAAGTTTGCATTCTAATATAAGAAGACAAGGGTCTATAAGAGAAGAGAGTCAGGGAGGAAGAAGTATTTTGAAATGGAAATCAGAAGGAATGATAATTAGAATCATAGAGTAATGTAAAAATCTCATCATACATATATGTTAATCATTTAACTTCTTTCTGTCTCAGTTCTTTCATCTATTAAATCGAATGATAATAGTATTTACCACCCATGGTTTTGATTATAAAAATTTGATTTTAAAATAAGATTTTTTTTGTAAAACACTTAGTATTATGAAATTACTTAATAAATGTTTATTTCTTTCCTTCTTTCCTTACTTTTTTCCTTCTTATCTTTGATTCCAGCTTTCTTCCTTCTCCTAAAATGAACTCTTCAGAGGTAGTTGAAGTTTTTGGCTTGGTTGTTTGGTTGGTTTTTTTAGGTTTTTCGCAAGGCAATGGAGTTAAGTGACTTGCCCAAGGCCACACAGCTAGGTAATTATTAAGTGTCTGAGGCTGGAATTGAACTCAGGTCCTTCTGACTCCAGGGCGGGTGCTCTATCCATTGTGCCTCCTAGCTGCTCCGAGATAGTTGAAGTTTAAGGAAAAACAGAAAACCAAAAAAAAAAAAATCCAGAAAGCCAAGTTCTATCATTATTTGAGTTTTCAAATTTGGAGACTTAGAACTAGAAGAATCTCAGCTGTCAGTTCAAATCTCTGCCTTTAATTAATGAGGAAAATGAACCTAAGTACTTTATCCAGGCCCACATAACTAGTAAGGTACACAACAAAATGTCAAATTCCAAAGATCAATCTTTTTTCTAATAAATTCTTGGGCAATAGGAAGACATTAATTAAGACATGCAGACTGGAACCAGTGGATACTTTGGTCAAATCCAATTTCATACAGCTTTGGAGAAAAAGAAAAAGAAAAAGAAAAAAAGAGCATTTTTCTTTAACAAGAAAAATCTAGGTTTCTTCATTCCTTTCTCTTCATCCTCAACTCCCCATTCTTTTTCACCTCCTTAGTCAACTATTTCCAAGCCTGTTGATTTTACTTTAGTAAAAATCTCTCCAATATACTCTCTAGCACTGTTCCAATCTGGTATAAATCTTCAATGTGCCCCCCTGGGCTATCACAATGGCCTGCAGATTGGTTTCCAAGTCACAAGGCTTCTGCTACAATAGTTTATCTTCCACTCAGTCTTATTCACTTATTCATACTGTGTCCCAGTGAAACTGGAACATATATGGAAAGTGGTACTTTTTCCTCCCCCAAAACACCCCATCTCCTAATGCTCAGTATCTTCACTAGTTTTTTCCCCACACCTGAAATGCTCTCTTTCCTTACCTCTGCCTTTAGACTTCCCTTCAATACCAGCTAAACATGAACTGCTATAAGAAGACATTCCAAATTTCCTAAATGCTAGTGCCTTTCTTCTGAAGGTCCTTCTGTTTTTATCTTATATATTCATAGTTGATTACATGTTTGCATGTTGTTTCTTCCATTAGCCAGTGAGCTCCATAAGAACAGCAAACAAGATTGCCCCCACCCTGTCTTTTGCATTTCTTTTTATCCCCAGTGCTTAGTATTGGCACATAGTAGGTATTTAATAAATGTTTGTTGACTCACTCACATCTATTTTGTTGCTGGCATGCATGAATAATGTGATAAAAGAGAATAGTGATTGATAATATTGTTCCTTGGAGTTTCATTCTTAATTCAGATGAACTTAGATGTCAAATGTTATGATAATCTATGACCATATTTACAAATCAATATGAATGAATTGATCACCTATAAGAATTGAGAAATATTTGTTTATATAAAAATAGTGTCAAAGCAATAGTAAACCTTTTAGGTTAGGTAATTTTCCAAAATCAATAGCTATCCTTCAAAAATATATATTGGACCTGAAAATTTTAAATCTATCATATTTCTTAATATAGTCATTCTGTCTTCCTCATTTTTCTAGAATTCTTTTTTAATTCCCTCCTTACTCCTCCATCATTAGCTTCATAAAAACAACTTACATTTGTATAGTACTTTTCAATGTCTTTTTCTTCACAAGAACCTTATGATGAAAGTATTACAAGCAATATTATCTCCATTTTATAAATACAGAATCTAAAGGGTTAGAGAAGTTCAGATAGAAAATAAACTCCAGAATGACAATGTTTCACTTTTTATCTTTGTAACTCAAGAGTCTGGTACACAGGAGGTTTTGAATCAGTGCTGGTTGATTGGCTGATAAAGTGATTTTGTAAAAAAGATGATAACAGAGCTAATAATTGTCAGGGGCAGTATTCAATCCCAGTTTCTCTTGCCTTTATGAGCAGTTTCTAGCAAGAGAACAAAATCTGCCCACATTTATCCTCTGAGGTCCCTATAGACACAGTTTTGTACACAGATACACAAATAGAAGATGGGAAGTATATTAAATTTTTCCATTAGATAAACTGATTTCTCTTAGGTCTATAGAGTAGAACTTATTTTTCAAAACTACAGGAACAGGCCAGAAAAACAATCAACTGCATGAAACAAAGGTCAAAATCTGTTTGGAAAAAAATACAAGCTGTAATGAGATACTCGACCCCACAAACATGACCCCAGTAGCTGATCAAAAGAATTGTGCTTTCCAAATAATCAGGATACAGTTGAATACAGCAGAGATGGCCCAGGTTATGTGATCATTTGTCACACCTTTGGATTTCCTCAAATTTGTTACAGGCACTGAGTATTACTCATGAACAAGAAAGCCCAGCAACACACCAAGTCAGGGACTTAATACATACTTCTGGACTGATGCATTAATTGACTAGGAGTTCAAGATCTCTCTAAGGCCTCATCTCTACCAGTAAAGCAAAGTGTATGATAGAGGCGATTACATAGATAATTGTAGCACTTCAGCTGTGGAGACTTGACCTAAAATGGTAATGCTCCAATTAAATATCAGGGAATAAATTTCCCCAAACCACACCTCTGTCCTCTGAAATGTGATCTAGGTCAACCCAGAGCAAGACAACTCTCAAAAAAACAAAATATAAGTTAGATAGGGATGCACAGAAGCAGGTCATCATATTCTCTCTGAACATAAAAATCTTAGAGTTAGTAAAAACCTTGAGGTCAAATAATCTGATTCCCCATGAAATGTAGGAGTCCCACTTCAAGTCCATTCAATGGACAGGAAAAGACAAGTTCTTTACTGAACTGGGACAAAAGCTAATGTCCATAGTCAATGGACACTTTAGAGAACTTAGAAACAAGTTCTGTTGTACAATCAAGGTAGTACTAGCTGGATTCAACCACAACCTTTAATATTGTCTCTTCGCCTGATTCTGGTGAAGATTGCTTGTGGTGGTCACAAAGTAGCACAGAATAACTGTAAAAGATTCCACTCAAAATAAAAGAGAAAGGATCTGGATTAAACTCTCAGAAATACCATGGTTACACTGTTTATTCGACCCTTAACATTTTTCCTTTTTACTCTGCTCACTTATTCTTAACACAAGCTCTACTCCTTTGCATTTACTACTCTTGTTTTTTACTAATACAAATTTTGGTTCTAGGTATACTAGTCAGTTCCCTTCCTATTTTCTACCTTTTTTAAAATCCTTTGAAGAAATAATCATTGTAATCAATTATCATTCACTATCAGTTCCTTAAAAACCCATACATGTAATACAGTACCCCAGAGTAATGTTATGCATGGCACACAAGGTATTACCTACACTTTTCTCTACTTCTGTGCTGGAAGAAGTAATAAATAGGAGAAATTCAGAGAAGTATGCAGAGCAAAGTGAGAAAAAAAATAGGAGAACAATATACACAAGTACAAAATATATAAATGAAAATAATGCAAAAAGAAAGAATATTAAAAGTCATTTCAATGACGAGTCTTAACACAGGATAACAGATGAACAAACATATTGCCCACTGAGGGAAAGTTGAGGGAGTAAAGGCATGAAATGGGGCCTTTCAGGCAGATTTTTAGCCTGTCAGGTGGGTTTGTTTTGTTGTCTGTTTTGCCAACAGTTGTCATTCTTGAGTTCTTTGAATCACAAATTTAAAGTTGAAAGAGACTAAGGAAGTATTACTATTCCATTCTTCTCATTTCACAGAAAAGACTGAACCATGTCAAAGGTCACACAGAGAGGAAGAGGCAAAACTAGGATTCATATTCAAGCCCTCTCATTCTAAATTCAGTTTCCATTCAAATTTACACACCAGTCTTCTAATATCAAATCCTGTTATATTATTGCTATTGTTGATTTTGACTTTGAGTACATATTTTATTTTTTAAGAGAATATGCAATGGATATAAGAAATTGAGGAAATTGGCATGAATATCAGAAAATAGCTATATTGGTTTAAAAAGTCATCATTAAAAGATTTTAATTTTATTAAATACCTCAAGTTTTCAAAAGCTCCTGAAGTAAAGGGTCTCTACAAATTAGTTACAACTAATTTGATTAGTTCAATGACCATTTAAAATTCCAACACTTGGACAGTAGTTATAACTAAAGTTGTAAATTTTGAAGCCCCATATAAATTCTAGTTTTTATTATCATCGTTGTTACAAGGGGTAGACAACTGAACCTTGAATCAGGAAGATCTCAGTTAAAAATCTGACTTCAGCCACTTTCTAGTTGTGTGACTTTCTAGTTGAGTGACTCTGGGTAAGTCACTTAATATTTGTCTGCCTCCAATTCCTCAACTGAATGTACAGATAATCAATTAATTCCCATGTTTTTTGTGAAGATTAAATAAGATAATACTTGTAAAGCTCATACAGTGGGTACTTAATAAATTCTTGTTTCCTTTCCTTTCCCTTCCATTTTGCAGATCTCAGATTTCTACAAAATACTAGTGTTGGACTATAGAAGTTCTTTACCATTCTATCCATTCTAGGATTCTCATTAAGACTCATTATTGTCATCATCATCATCATCATCATCATCATCATCATCATCATCATCATCATTGTCATTCTAATAATTATCTAAGAGCAGTTTTCCTTCAGTTTATGCAATCAGATTATAATGGGGCTTTAAATGTTGAACAGAGTAGTTTATATTTTATTTTGGAGGTATTAGATGGTCTACAAAGTTTCTTGAGCAAAAGAGAAGGATGGGTAGACCTGTGCTTTTTTTTAATATTAATTTTTTTTTAAGTTTTTGCAAGGCAAATGTGGTTAAGTGGCTTGCCCAAGGCCACACAGCTAGGTAATTATTAAGTGTCTGAGACCAAGATTTGAACCCAGGTACTCCTGACTCCAGGGCCGGTGCTTTATCCACTGTGCCACCTAGCTGCCCCCTTAATATTAATTTAGCATATGTGTAGCCATTGGATTATAGAAAGGAAAGGAGAAGAGATAGAGATACTTCAGTTTAGTTGTGGCCTGTGGCAAAGAGCAGAGATGCAATATTAATAGATTCTCCATATTCTAAGATTTTGGTGTTTGTGATGATAGCTTAATCTTGATATTTCAAATGTACTCTCTTTTTAAGTGGAGAGTCTCTTGTAACTCAGCATTTTCCCTAAATTTACTTCCCTATTTCTAGTGAGGGTACCACCAACCTTCCAATAACCCAAGTTTGTAATTTTGGAGTCATCTTCAATGCTTCTCTCAGTTGTCATTTACTATCAGTTCCATTCCATCACATATCTCACTCCTATATCCTTCTGATAATTTATCTGGCCATCAGGATATTTCAGACCTTCACTACTTCTCATTTGGACATTTTTTTCAATAAGAATGCCAGCTTCAATCCAGCCTCTATGTAGTTGCCAAAATAATCTTCCTTAAATTTGTCTTTAATAATATCTTTCTCCAGCTTAAGAACCTTCAATTTTGCTACTAGGATAGAATTTAAAATCCGAATTTGGTATTTGAAGGCCCTCCTAATGCCTCTAACTTACCTTTACAGACTATTTACATAATATTCCTCTTCATGTGAACCATGTACCAAACAAACTGATCTCTGTGATATTCCCTGAATTTGAAATTACATCTACCTCAACGCATATTGTACTGTCTGTTCCCCAAGTTTAGAATTCTCTCATGACTCTACCTCTTGAAAAGCCCAATTTCATTCATGGTTCAAGTAATTTTTAAACTCTTATGGAAAACACTTCCTAATATTCCTAGACCTAAGTTCTCCCATGTTTCATATTATCAAGAGTACTCTTATCAAGTTACAGCTCATAGCACATTCCATTCCCCCCCCCCCAAAAAAAAGAAAAGATGCTCCCTGAAGACCAGGGTCTATTTTATATTTTGTTTTTGTAACCCCAGCCTAGAAGAGTACCTTGCATATGATAATTGCTTATGAAATGTCTATTGGATAGGTTTGAATAGGGTTGGAATTGTTTCAGAAGCACACTGGGACAACTATACCATTTTTGAATACTAAAAAAAGTCAAAGACTGATAGAACTTGGTTCTAGATGTTGATGCCACATATTTCTTCAGAGGGTATTTAAGTATTCCTAACCCTCTACCCTTCCACCTCCCACCAGTGACTATGAGGAATCTTACACCTTTCTGGGAAATGTGGCAAGAATCAGCAACTAATGACTCTTGACATCTGACTCCACCTGTGTCAAGTTATTCCTCCTATCTTTTCCTGCTGAATTCCTATCCTCCTTTAAAGTTTAAGCTAAATGCTGTTTCTTCCATAAAATATTCCCTGATAACTCTATTAGGTGGAAACTGTTTTTTCTCAAATTTCACTGAAAAATATATTTGGCAACATTATAATGAAATTGAAGTTCAAAATTATGTTCTAAAGTTATGTCTTTGTGTCATATCCAACTAATAGATTCTAAGGTCAATGAGGGCAAAGACTGTATTCTAAGGGAAACTATGTACATCTGGCCCATAAAATGGTGTTCTGCATGAATTAGACACAATAAATGTTTGTTGAATAAATTAATTAAGGATTAGACTTATTCCGTGTTACAAAAGGCAGAATTATGCTTGGTGGATAGGATAATAATTTCTGCAGGAATTGTTAGCTCAAATACAAGAGAAAAAAAAACTTTTGTTTTTTATTTACTAATTAGAACAATCCAAAACTTTATAAAATACACTGGACTTAGAAGGTAATATCTCCAATGCAATTATTGGTGGTCAACGAAGTAGAGACTGGATGACCATTTGCCATGAATGTTCTGGATGGATGCATGCTTAGGGAAACAATTAGACCACACATCCTCTAAGGTTCCTTCTTCTCTAGTGTCCTATGATTCTATGTCAATATACTTCGATTTAATCAATATGAATATTTCCTCTAATGTTACACACTAGAGCTTATCCATACCTGCTTATTTATTGTTATTCAAATTATATTTTCTTCCACGTTTGTCACAGAGTCCAGCACATCTTGCTGAGAAAAATCTTTATCATTTATTTCCACAATCATGAAGAAACAATTCAGGCTTTCCAAGACCTAAGCTTTACCCTCACTACCTGACTAGTTCATTTGTCTTGAACATACATTCCCAATGAAATGGAATCAGGGAATAAGCATTTATCAAGAATCTACTCTGTTTCAGATGCTGAGTGGAACACTTTACAAATAACTCATTTGATATAATAACCCTGTTAATATAATCCCCTTTTTATAATTTGAGGAAACTGAGGAAGAGATAGGTTGAGGGTATTGCCTAGGGTCACAAAGCTGCTAAGTATCTATGGTTGGAATTGAATTCAAGTCTTTCTGACTCCAGACCCAACACTATGTCTATTGTACCATCTAACTACTACTTCATGATAGCATTCTTTACTTCTGTTCTTTAAAGCTCTTTATTCTTTATTTGCTGCAGGCTGCTCATAACCCACCATATCCCTCTGCATTGCTATCTGTGTGATACTCATTTTTTAATATTTGCTTTTGAGAGTTTATAGGGGGTAATATTACCAAAGATCCTACTAACAACCTTTATTCACAGGCCTTTACTAAAAGGAACTACACAAATCAATTGAAAGAAAATCATATATTATATATATATTATATATATATTTATGGAATTAAAATTTTCATCGTGCTATCTCTATTTTCATTACAGTACAGATAAAATATGATAACCATGTTGATACCTCATAACATCATCATCATATTTTATCCATACAACAATGAAAATAGAATTAGTAAGATGAAAATTATTTCAGTTGATACAGTTTGGTCCTTCAAGAAATTCTTAAATTCTGAACCTCCTGGTATCAAGATACCTTAGAATGTTTTTCAAATTCTACTGACCAGCCTAAGAGCACTTGATCTGTTTCATGAACACATTTAACACTAATATCTATATTATACTTGGGAATCCTAGGTACCAAGGTTCAAAAACAGAATAAAGCCGTTTACCCAGAATACTTGGGAATTATACCTTCTAAACTTAAAGCAAGGAAACCAGAGCAGAGAAGACAAGTAAATATCCCCTTTCCCTGTGGCACCTCCAGCCTAATGGGAATCGTAGTTAATGATCTGAATCGAAAGCTAAACCCTGTTTTATGGAATGCTCACTCTTTGTTAAGCAAAGCTGTTTGGGCAAGGACCATTCTATTGATTTAAAAATTGATTTCTTTTTTTTTTCCCTTCATATAACTAAAACATGGCTCACAAATCACAGCTCTTTTATTCTCCTGGCTGCAACCTGGCTCAAGTCTCCACCAAATTCTATTCACTGAGAGATGGAGGGTCAGGCCTGAGGGAGGAGGGAAAGTGGGGGGCATTTGGACAGAGATTGTTCAAGATCTTATTAGAGGTTTCGAGTGGTTTCTTTAGAACATTTGACAATTTATATTTCAAGCCCCTTCATGTAATTATTGTAATTATCATTAATCATCATCTTCCAGATCAAATCTAAATCCTGAACATTGCAAAGGTCAAAACAGTGGAGAATTCTACTATCTTTCACGGGAGATATGAGGCATTAAAATTCTGATGCTTCACTTGTGTGACAAAGATTGTAATGAAAACAGAAAATGGCACAAGATTAATGTGTTCTTGTGATAAGGATCTTCATAAGGAAAATGGAAAGTGGAGTAAACTTAACCCATTCTTGGGTGGTTCTTCAACTATGGCAAAAACCAGTGGCAAATTTGGGACCCTAGGATTACTCACCCCCCCCAAAAAAAAATTCTTTATTCTTTTGTAAAAAACAGGAACAAAAGTAGATGAGTTTACAAAGAATTATTAACAGTCCCATTTTCCAGAATGATCACTTTCTATACAAATGTTTAATTCCTGAATCTCTAGGATGAATTTAGTTCAATTCAGAAAATTATTAAACATCTACTATAGGTCAAAGGAATTTTCTCTACCCAGAAGTTCTTTTACCAGTGACATCTTAGGTACAATCTTTGGTACTGACCAGTATGCTAGGTACTGAGTCAAGTGCTGGAGATATGAATCCAAAAGTGAGATATCCCTTGCTATTAGAGACTCAAATTCTACTGGGGGTAGGTTGTTGAAGTGGGGCTTACAAGGAATGTATAGATAATTAAATATAATGTACATTCAGATCAGTTTTGAAAAGCAGGTAAAATAAAAGTCATTCTGTTTGAAATTAACAACTCAGGGAAGTATGGGTAAATATGCTATTCAGTGATAAATTTTTTAAAAATGAAGTTAGTAGATTGTTTATGGATTATTTTACCCTTAATATTACAGGAAATTACGAAACATTAGCAAACTTACTTTATGTTCTCAAATATGTACTTAAAACTCACCTCCACCAGGAAGGCTTCCTATTGAACAAAGAATGATTCATTAGGCTGAATTTACAAAAAAAGTCAATAGGAAGAATGAGAAGCGGTAAAGAGAAAAAAGCAGAAATAGAAAGGGGTTTGGGGAGACGATGGGGAGGGATAGAGAAACCAATTAAGGGCAACACCACAATGTTAAAAGGGACTTGCCTTTGGAATCTATGTCTAATTGACCAAAACCAAATGAGATTGGAGGAAACTTTCATATTCACTAGAGCTTATTAAACAACCCTGTAGGTGGTAAGACTAGAGGTATTTTGTTTTGTTTTCTGAACTAACTACTTACAATTTTGACTTTATAGATATTGTGTCAATCAAAGGAATCTAATATTTTATTGTTAATTTTATAATTATTTTATTTTACTTATTTAATGTTTATTATAATAGATATATTTCTATTTATAATATTAAATACATTTATAATATATATTAATATTCATATGTTTCTATCTGATTTTAGCACAACTAAGGGAAATCTGAGGGACCTGAGACTATGTCAAATGAGTATTATCTGAAGGGACTTGCTGCAGAGACAATATTGAGCTGATAGCCACAGTACCTTCAATGAAATCCCCTTTCAGCTACTTAATACCTATGTGACCTTGAGTAAAATATTTAATTTCCCTGGGCCTCAGTTTTCTTATCAAATCAATATCACCATTGATTCTGGAAAGGGTACATTAATCAATTGCTCTATGGATCCCTGTGACTCAATAGTCCAAAACTCTACTCCCCCCACCTACAATTCCACTTTAAAAATGGTTTATCCTTATTATAATACTAGTTCCTTGAGATAAGTACCCGGGGTTGAGTCTGATTAGTGAGTGAGGGAATCTAAACTCAAGCTAAGGATATCTAGCTGGTCCAAATTATGCTTCAATACTTTACATTTTGGACCATTTTACCATCGGCTTTACCATCAGCCTTGCCTTGACTATAATCTTTCCTTCCTTTCCTTTGACTTCTTCCTAAAAGAGTAATTAAGTAATTAACAATATTGTTTAGAGAAAAGGTTTATAACCAACTGCCCCACTGCTCCAGTAAGCATTCCCATGAGTCATCAGGAAAAAAAAAGTCACTTTTTTTGGTCACCATTCACTTATATTTTAGTATGTTAGCTCCTTGAGGTCAAGCACTACCTCATTTTTGTATTTGTATCTTTAGCTTCTAATACAGTCCCTTGAATATAATAGATATCTTAAAATGCTTTTTCATTCAAGCATTCATTAATAAGATGTGGGCATTTGACTTCTTGTCTTCTAAATCCCCTTCCACAGTAGGTCTATATCCTCCTTGGTGTTCTTCAAGAATAAAGGACAAACATTAAAATCATACATATCCTTCATATCTGAAATGTTTTCTATCCTCACCTCAACCTCTGGGAATTAATAGCTTTTTTAAGGCTTAGATCAAAGTATCAGAAGCAGTATTTGAACCACAAGACTCTAAAGTCATCATGCTCTTTATATTATAGCACTCCAATTGTTAAGCATTCTTTTCTCCCAACAGGATATAAACTCCCTGTTGTCTTTGTTTTTGCATTCCTAGTATTTAGCGCCAATGCTCAGCAAATTGCTGGTGGTTAATAAATATTTGTTGATTGATTTATTGTCTTCTTGTCTGATTAATTGTTCTTGTAATGTTTATCTTCTGCAAGATGGTATCTATGCAATAGAGCCATATAGCTTCATGAACTTTGTATAGATTCATTCATTCATTAAAATTGTTATTCAGTTCTCATGCTGTTGAGTCATGTCAGTCAGGTATGATATTCTATGACCTCATTTGATGTTTTTTTAGCAAAAATAATGGAGCAGTTTTCTATTTCCTTTCTAGCTCATTTTATAAATGGGGAACTGAGGCAAACAGTTAAATGACTTGCTCAAGGTCACCCAGTTACCAAATATTTGAACTCAGGTCCCTCCTGACCCCAGCATTGTGGTCTATCCATTGTGCCATCTACTTGCCCTAATTTCTTGTGTGCAAAACACAAAATTTCCTCTTTTTAACTAAGTGATTTCTACTATTGACTAATTTATATATAATCATATTGTCAATCTATAAAATTTTATCATTAAGATGATGAACATAATGGAATAAAATATGTGAGATTCTGTTATTTGAGTCCTCTTATTAATCTTCAACAAAGTCAAATGAGCCCAGTCTCCTTACAATATCTATATTGCAAAGAAATAATATTAGCTATAAAATAATAAATATGTCATTGCAGAAATTTTGCATTGAATATCTATGCTAATTTCTTCTCTGAATTCCTACTCTGACATATCATCATGATGTGGAGGTTGTTTTAAGTATATGGTTGTAGAGTTTAAGGGAAGTGAGATGCCACAGTAGATAGAATGCCAGGCCTGAAGATAAAAGAATCCTCTTCCTAAATCCCAATCTGACCTCAAGAATTTATTGATTGTGTGACCTTGGGCAAGTCACAACCATGCTTGTTTCATTTTCCTTGAGTAAAGGAAAGATAAGATATGGATGATTTTGATGTTTGTCCTTCATTCTTGAAGAATACCAGAGAAGACATAGACCTACTGTGGAAGGGGATTTAGAGGACAAGAAGTCAAATGCCCACATGTTGTTAAGGAATGCTTGAATGAAAAAGCATTTAAAATAACTATTATACTCAAGGAAGGAAATGACAAACCACTCTAATATCTTTTGGGGTCAAGAAAACCCCAAATGAAGTTACAAAGAGTTAGACATGATTGAGAATAACTGAACAACAACAAAAAAGTATATAATAAAAATAAAATAAAAGTCAACATTTACATAGCATTTAATGTTAAGTGCTATGGAATTTTTTATTCCATATGATCATCACAATAACCCTGCAAGGTAGATACTAATAGTGTTTGCATTTTAAAAGTAAGGAAATTAGAGCAAATAAAAATAAGTGATGTACTCAGAGTCATAGGCAGAATATGAAGTCAGGTCAGGTCTAACAATCTATCTACTAGTTGCCTCCAACTCCTCTGACAAGTCCTGCCAATTATCATCTTGCAATCTGTTCAATTAAATTCAAAGAATTTCTTCATCCAAAGGTTGATCACAGATAAAGTTTGAAGTCATAACTACTCATACCCCTCTATTAAGGGATTTCTATCAGCAAAGGTGAAGGCAGTCCCCTACACCAATGAATCATAAATGAAAAGATTATAGATTTAGAACTTGAAGGGAGATGAGAATATCTTTTTTTTTTAGGGTTGTTTTTTTTTGCAAGGCAATAGGGGTTAAGTGGCTTGCCCAAGGCCACACAGCTAGGTAATTATTGAGTGTCTGAGACTGGATTTGAACCCAGGTACTCCTGACTCCAGGGCCAGTGCTTTATCCACTATGCCACCCAGCTGCCCTGAGATGAGAATATCTTTAAAAGCACTGGAGTTTTCTGTTGATATGAATATGGCATATCATAATAAATATTTGCATCAACTAATATTTTTACTTTTTTACTTTTTTTGCAAGGCAATAGGGGTTAAGTGGCTTGCCCAAGGCCACACAGCTAGGTAATTATTAAGTGTCTGAGGCCGGATTTGAACTCAGGTACTCCTGACTCCAGGGCCAGTACTCTATCCACTACGCCACCTAGCTGCCCCCATCAACTAATATTTATTGAATATCTGTTATGTGTGAGGTATTGAGGTGATAGTGTATTTAACATAAAATTAAATTTAAAAACTACTAAAAGTTCTGGCATAACCTATAAAAGACTGTAGTCTCCTTGCCTAACTTGCAAAAATGAATTGTCAAAAGATATAGAGAATTCCCCTTCACTTAGACAATTGATTGCCACTTGTTAGAAATCTTTTTAAAATGCTTCTAATTCTGGAACAAGTTTAATTGTATGACCTTTGAACTCCATTCTGACTTTGACTTTGTGATCCTTTGCTTGATTCATAGCTAGTTTGTGTGTGTGTGTGTGTGTGTGTGTGTGTGTGTGTGTGTTTAATACTGCTTCTAATACCTAGTATCTTCTATTACCTAATCTTCTATTACCTAATGCTTCTAGTACCTGATCTACTTCTCTATTTCTTAGCCAAGATCAGATAGCTTTTAATGACTGTTACTTTATGATATAGTTTTATATCTGGTACAGCTAAGCTCTTTGCACTTTTTTCATAAATTCTCCTGATATTCATGACCTCTTATTTATCCAAATGAATTTCATTACCATTTTTACTAGCTCTGTAAAGTAATTTTTGGTAGTTTGATTGTTATTATACTGAATAAGTAATTTAACTAAGGTAGAATTGTCATTTTTAGTATATTAGCTCAGCCTACCCAGGAACAATTCATAGCTAAGTTCAATGAAAACCAAAGTTGTCAATCATTTCCAATTGGAAAATACAATAGAACCTAGATGACAGAAAATTTAGTCAAATCTAATCATTTCTCTAAATAAGTTTAAAATTATGTGCTTAAAAGTATAGTAGGATTAATTAACTCAGTACTGGCTATACTGGAGTCTACTCAGCATAGAGTTTAAAATAAAATGAAGTATGATTGATTTAATCACCCCCCCCTCATTATTTGCTTTCAAGTAGACAATTGGCTTCTAGAAAGAATAAGCATGTGCCAGGGAAGAAGTTCTTAACTTGGAGTAAGGGGATCTTGGGTTCAAAGCACAATTTTATCATGTGAGACTTTGGGGAAATCATTCAAGTTCTCTTTGATCATCTTTAAAATGGGGGGAGAGGAAGAGATAGATGACTTCTAAGTTCTTCCTAGCCCTATCTTTATGATTCTCTCTTTTGCTAGAAGGCTTTCTTTTTTTAAATTCACTTACAGAAGGCAGCTAAGTGGCACGATGGATAGAGCACAAACCTTGGAGTCAGAAGGACCTGAGAGCAAATTCAGCCACAGACACTTTATAATTACCTTCCTGTATGACCTTGGCAAGTCACAACCCCAATGCCTTGTAAAAACAAAAAAAAAATCACTTACAAAATCACCTTTTTCTCCTTTGTAAGAAAAGCAAACATATTTAATGGAGTTGAATGTCTTGTGATATACTCAAACACACTAATTTTCACACATATACAAAAACATATAATCACATAAAATGAATAGACTTTCCCCTCAGGAAACAAAGTCTAGCTGAACATATTGCTGTTTGCCTTTTGTTTTCAAAGTGGACCAATGGCATTATAGGCACTGTCTTGGCTTGCTTATTAGTTAGATTTAAGGGAGGCAAAATTACATAAAGTTAGCCTCCCTCTTTCTTACTGTTATAGAAGTCTAATTGAAAGACAAAAGTCAAAACAACTGGCAATGCTTCAGTTGCAGGGGGTGATCTAGGTATCTCCTATGTTTTACCACGTTCTAAACACTCCACAATGCCTGCTTCAGCCTTCCTTCATGATAATTGGAATAAATTCTTCTCATTCACACCAGAGGAAATCTTCACATGCTTGGGATGATGTTTTTGGTCATTCACTCTAGAAGAAGACCATGACATCAGGGAGGTGATGCCATGACATGAACATCAATTGGATCTGAGTGAGGGAGAGCTGTGCTAAGTCACCAGTCTCACTTTCTCCTCCAGAACTATCTTCATCCAGTGGTCAGATATGAATTAGGACCTTTGGAGATGGACCTGGATGCAGGGCAGTCAAGGTTAAGTGACTTGCCCATGGTCACACAGCTAGTAAGAGTCAAGTGTCTAAAACTGGTTTAGAACTCCCATCTTCCTGACTCCAAGGCTAATTCATTGTGCCACCTAGGTACCCTTGCTTTGGATAGACATTCCCCTAACTCACATTTTTTTCCAACAACATGTGCTCCCATTGTATCTCTGTGATATAGTTTTGTAATTCTCCCAACATTCTAAATGTTTTCATTATTTTACTATGTTTTATGAGGTATTGGAATTGTAAACTTTAGAACAGTTTTTCTTTAATTAACAATGATTGTGCAATCCTTTACATAAACTTTTGCTTTCAAAGTAAGATCTGCATGTTTTGATTATTCCACCTACCTGCCTTCTGCTGTCTCTCTCTCTATTCCATGAGACATAGCAATATTGAAATTAAACTAATTAATAACCTTACAATGACCTCTAAGTGTTCAAGTGAAAGGAAGAGTCAATTGATGTGGCAAACTCAATTTGCTGTTTCACTTTAAGAAATTACCACAAACCCTCTGACCTTCAGCAACCTCCCCCTTGATCAAATAGCAGCCAACAACTTCAAAAAAATTTCATCACTGAAGGCACAGATAGCAATTTTTAGCAATAAAGTATTTTAAAATTAAAGTATGTACAATTTTTAGACATAATACATTTGTGTATTTAATAGATTTATAGTAAAGTGTAAGCATAATTTATATATGTAACTAGGAAACTAAAAAAAAACATGTGATTTATTTTATTGTAATATTTGATTTTTTTTGCGGTGGTCTGGAATTGAAATTGCCATATCTCCAAGGTGAGGAATACTCATCAAGAGCCAATGAGTTTAGTGAACTCCCAGCCATTTTGTTTGTTTGTTTGTTTTTGTTTTTACAAGGCAATGGAGTGAAATGACTTGTCCAAGGTCATACAGCTGAGTATTAAGTGTCTGAGGTTAGATTTGAACTCAGGGCCCTTCTGACCGCAGGCCTCGATTCCCCTGCACCACTTATTTCTAAACCCAATCATTTCTAAACTGTCCTCCAGCCATTCACTTCAATCCCTAATATCCTAACTCGGTCTCTACCCCTGGGTCACTAGTCTCTGATACAAGAGATTTATTTTATCTTGCCCAGAACAAGGCCTCCATGTAATTGAATGGCCATTTTTTAAACAATTCCACTGAACATAAACCCTGACTTCAATCACAGGTAAAATCAAAAAGGTAAACTGAGGTATGTTTTCCCAAGCAAGATAATATTTTATTAACAGGATATGAACCTGAAAATAAGATGGATCAATGACTACTTCAGATTCTAACTGAAGTCCCAGAATTGAAGGTGCAACTCATTTTTATAAGCATATAACAAATAACAGAAAAACATCATTGGTTATTAAACTAGTCAACATCATGGGTTGAAGGATCATGATTGATTATATTAAAAATTAGATTAACACACAAGTTAAATCCCTAGATTATCTCCTCCTGTCTTGAAGTAATGCTCTGTAAATCTTTGAGGTTGCATGCTGAGGTCATTGATAGGATTCATTGGCTCCTGGGAATTGGCTCCTTTTTAATTGGAAAGAATGAGGCTAAAGATGGGACAAAGTCAGTTAGTTTATTTCTCACAGATAGTACACAAGAGAATGAAATTATGTCAATGTTCTTTGACAGGAGTGATTTACAGGTGTTGAGATATTAATTCCCATGGAGTTGGGGTATTTTATGAAAGTATTGAATCCCTAAACTTTAGAACAAAAGAGTTTTTCTCTAATTAATAATAATAATTGTGAAATTTTAAAGTTTTGAATCTAACTTCAGAGAGAGAAAGATTGAACTTTTGAACTCATAAATTTCTTTTGTTAGAATCAAAGAGTTTGAGGTTTGGTACTTTGAGGCTAGTAAAAATTTTTATTTTATTTACAGATTAAATTATATAAGTATAAAATATAGTTTTAACATAAATTATAAAATTATTTACAGACTAAAAATCAAATATAAAATACAGAATCAATAGTTATTCTCATTGCTTCTGTAACTTCTTTATATGTTTTCCTCTCCTATTAAAATAAAGGATCTTTGATGACAAGGAATGTCTTGCTAGTATTTGTATTCCCAGTGATTAGCATATTGCCTGGTATACAGTAAGCAATTAAAATGCTTTTTTTTCATTCATTCATACATATTAAAGATAGAAGTGCTTGGGGTTTAATGGGGGAATGCTCCTTTTTAGGTGAGTACTATAATGGAAGGTTTGCCCAAGATGGTGCCTTTTGAGCATGGTTTTAGAAAGATCAAGGCAACTCAAGCAAGAAGGTTGGACCTTCAAGCATGTAGTTTTTAATATATGCAAGTTCTTCCTTCTTTTGGAGTTCCACATCCAAAGAATCATCAAATTACTTCATGTCCTTTACTTATGAGATGTAAACTCCTTAAAACAAACAAAGCTCATTAAAAATACTTGATAGTTTAGTCTGAAATGGTCAGATACTTATCTCTATACTACCTTGAGGGGAAGAAATATTGTCTTGTCAATAATATAACTACAAACAAATAATAAGCCAGATGGCAGGTTCCACATTTACAATGATACTTTGAAGTATATCACCAGTGAGTGATTCGTATATTTGTGTGTCTATAAATCTCCAAGGAGAATCTATTTCACAGACTGGAAGCTTTTCTCTGGTTCTTTTAATATCTAGACAGGTAGCTCTCTGAAAATTAGATTTAGAAGCACTAACTGTAATCTTGTTCGTTCTTATTCAATCTTCTCTTCTTTGACACACCTTGAAAATTGATCTGTGGGGTCCTTTAAAATTGTGTTGTCTCTAGCACCAATTTCTTCAATATGTATTTGGGCAGGCTCATCCATTCTTGTCATTTTCTCAAATGCCATTGCTATTTCCACATATTGGAGAGTTCTCAAGTGATCAAGTCTAAATATGGTGCTTCTACTTTTGTCATCATTGAAAATGGATGACTATAAAAATGTGAAGAGATTTGTTTCATTTCATGCCCATTTGTGACCTTCCTCTTTGGTCTCCATATATTTTAGGATGCTCTTATTTAGTCAGATCCCACTCCAAGTTTCATGCAGGCTCATTTTTCCCCATCATCTGCTTTTCATTGTTTTGTAAATCAATATTGCTCTGGCTTGTATCCTCCTTCATACAGGTTTTCAAATGAACTTGTACTTTAAACCAGTGGTGGTCTTGATGACCATTTCTCCACTTGTCAAGGAGATCAAGTATTCATTTAGGGAAACAATTTAGTTTTACTTGATGTCACCATTTTAACAACTGTTTGAAAACAGCTAAGAAATAATAATAGACTCAATACCTTTCATTTTTCCTACATTCAATTTCTCCAAGTCAACAATTTTTTAAACAGGCTGGATTTAAGAAAACAAATTACATTTTTAAAGGATTTGAGTACCTTACTATTTGCATGGAAATGATACTGGCAATTATAAAATTAGTCTTATCCAAATCTTAAAGCTGGCCAAGATGAGCCTTTGTGAAACTATTAAAATTTCTTAATGTTTTTGAAAGTAGAAAAAAATGCTTTTGTTTAAAACCATTCCCTAATTTAGGCTGGCTGAATTTAAATTAGTTCAAATTTATATATATATATATATATATGTGTGTGTGTGTGTGTGTGTGTGTGTGTGTGTGTGTGTGTTTATATATATAATATTTATTATATTTATATATTATATATATGAATAAAAATTATATAAGATATTTCATTACCTATTCTTCCAGCATATAGTTATCCCTTTTCTTAATCTTTTCAGTTCCCCCATATGTGACTCTTTTCTTTATTTGCCATCTACTGTTACCATAGAATTACTATTATCACCCTTGATTAAAAGACAAAATAAGGGAAATCAGCATATAAAATATTTTATTTTCTTAGCTTTCTGGTGTTTCTTAAATATATTTGTTTTATAATGATTGTAAATGATATATATGAATTGTTTTACCCATGTTATCTATTTAATCTTTACATCAACCTTAAAGATAGGTAGCATAAATATAATATCCCCCTATTTTATAGATCAGCAAACTGAAGATCAGAAATATTAAATGTCTTGCTCAAATTCCTTTTGTCAGAAAGTGGTGCAGTCAGGTCAATTCAGCAATCATTAAGTAGCCACCTACCATTATTAAATACTTATTATGTGTAAGGCACTAAGTCACTGAAAATCAAAAGACAAAAATTTAATATTCCTTTCACTCATAAAATTTATATTCCAAGACTGAGTGGGAGAGAGGAAGAAAATATGTATGCAAATAATTAAACTCAAAATATATCTAAAGGTGTGAAGGTACTTTTTTCTAGAGGGAATGAACTCTAAAGGGATGAGGGTGGGGGAGAAGGATCAAACAAGGTCTTGTATATTAGGTTACAGTTGAACTTTGTTTTAAAGAAAGCTTGCTAAGTGAGAGGCGTTTTCTGACTCCAAGCCCAATAATCTTTTCACTGCCTCACTGATAAAATATTGCCTTTGTAGAGTTGTGAGAGGGTGTGAATAATTTCTCATCAATGCAATAATATGAGATTCCAAATCATAGACATTCTTTGGAAGTCCCTTAAGTATGGCACAATTTGGAAGACAAAAATCTATTTCATATTCAGCAAATTAAAGGAGAACTAGCCAAGTATGAGTTCAAGGAGCAGTCCCAACTCCCACACCTGCAATTTCTACCCAATGACATTAAATGCCAAGTCATTATTCTTCCAATTTAGCCTTCCTGGTTTTCATGTACAGAACCAAATTCATTCAAAAAGTCATCAAATCAGATGAGGAAAGTGAAAAATGCTAATGATGGAGATTCCATAAATGTATTGGTATTTCAACATTCAGACTATTTGATAGGGCATATTTTTAAAAACTTTTTTTTATTTACCTGGTTAGGGTAATTAGAGTATCAAAAATCTTTTCATCTATTTAGACAACTAAGAATAATTATGGTGCAGCTTATATTATTTTTATTGGGAGAGAAGAGAAGCAAAGAGACTGAGATGGAGAGACAGACAGACATAGACAGACAGAATCAGAGAGAGACATAGAGACAGACAGACAGAGAGACCGAGAAAGGGACAGGGACAAAGAGAGGGAGGGAAGGGGGAAGGAGAGACAGGGAAGGAGGGAGAGGGAGAATGAATCTATTCCAGTTTCAGATGGAAGGGTCCGGCAGCTCACTGCATTGAAATTGGGCAGCCCAGACCAAAGACTGATTAGCCATGAAGAACATTACCAGTTCCTTGTGCTTTTATACATACCCAGACATTACGTCAACTGTGACAAACCATTCCAACAGAAAAGTATTAGTGGCCTCCGGGTCTCAGACTTAGCCTGAAGTTATTACATTAAAACAAAATCATTGTGACCTAATTTTTGACAGGTTTTAGAGAAAGCAAAGGCTGACCCTCTTCTGGCATCAACCCTTCTCCTCACCCCCCACCCCCAGCTCCGTAACTCTGGGGGGGGGGGGGGGGGATTGCCGGCTCCAGAGGACCACTCCCTTGATCTGAATCGAGCTCGAAGCCCCTGCTTTAAAAAACACCTTCCTTTCTCATCTCCGCCTGCCTGCAGAGGCTCTTCCTTGGCATGAGAAGTTCTTTCAACGGCAGTAACTCTTCCTGTCCTTGGAGAGAAGGGCCCTACTCAGCATTCAGCAGAGAAGCCCGAGCTGCCTGAATCATTCTCATTATATAGGCCATATGCAATAAGCCATGGTACCTAACAGCTGCTGGTGGTAGGATTAAGGGGGAAAATATTTAATTTGATGCAGGAGCACGTGTCCATGATTTTGGGCTGTAGCTCTTACCTGCTCCCTAGGGTGTGTGTTGGCTATATGGCACAACACAGAAATCATTTAATTGTGTCAACACCATGTTACGATGTGTGTTTAAAGTAAAAATTAGGTTTTTTTGCAGCAGAAATTGATTAGTTGACAAGCAACTTGATGGTCACAGGGGCTGCGGGATGGAAAGACACCATTGGCTTGTTTAATATAGTGGGGGGATCCCCTCCTCTGGGGCCAAAGGATATACAAGCAATGTAAATTTGGATTAGTCTTTGTGTTCTGTAAATCAATAAAACAACAGGGAAGTGTGAAGAATAGGCTAGATCATCTATCAAACTGGTTTTTATTGTGTTTCTATTTCTATCCCTAGTAAACATGCGCCTTCAGTTTCCCTGTGCATAAAAGCATCTTTGACAAAGGAATAAAAATGGACTGGAGCTTAGTGCAGATGCACTGCCAATGACAAAAAGAAAGGGGGTGGGGGTGAAGGAGAGAGAGTAAAGTCGAGAATTGAGAAGGCTCCTTCCTGGAATCTCAAAACTAGATCATTCTAAAATTCTCAGGTGACAGCTGGTGAAAGTGAAGATAGATTTTACATATCAGCAGTAATGAAGACTGTACCTCATGCGGAATACTAATCACTATATTTTTAAGAGATGAAGGTATTGTCTTATCCAGTTTAAAAAGAAAAAGAATTAGCCGCAGAGTCATGAGCTCACACGCAAACAATCAGTTAAGAAGGCTTAATTATGTAGTCACCAAGCTTTATTCCAACCAATCACTTCTCAATACAAGAAGAAACTGCCATTGATTCCAATAAGAAAAAGCTAATTTTGTGACCTGGTTTGTGGAAGAGCACTCCTCTTCCTTAAGGCTTGTTTTGTCATAATTCACCTGGTTGCTTTAATTGAGGAAATTCTTTTTTTTTTAAATCTGTTTTGACACTTTGCACTGTCATACCATTTTTGTTTTTGATGCAGACAGAATTGTTTCTGATGTCTGTCTGAAGCCAAGAAATATGATGAGATTAAGATGATCTAAGATATGAAAGAGAGAGAGAGAGAGAGAGAGAGAGAGAGAGAGAGAGAGAGAGAGAGAGAGAGAGAATCCTCCTCTTCTTTAAGGCTTGTTTTGACATAATTCACCTGCTTGGTTTAATTGAAGAAATTCTATTTTTTTAATGTATATTGACAGTTTGTATTGTCATACCATTTTTTGATTTTGATGCAGAAAGAATTCTTTCTGATGTCTATCTGAAACCAAGAAATAAAGTGAGATGAGATGATCTGAGATGTGAGAGAAAGGGAGAGATGAGAGAGAGAGAGAGAGAGAGAGAGAGAGAGAGAGAGAGAGAGAGAGAGAGGAGAGGAGAGGGGAGAAGAGGGGAGGGGGGGGGGAGAGAAAGAATACTAGAAAGCAAGAAGCACGTTGCAATGCAGCAAAAGAAAATGAAGCAGAGCAGCACAAATCTCTCCTTCCCAGCCCTTGAAAGATGGGAGGGAGATGCTGTGGTATCATCTTCTTGGGTATCTGAGAGAGGATAGTGTTGACCTAATGGGAAAGCATCCTTCTGGCCCTATGGTTATTCATGTTGCCAATCATGAGGGTTCACTGAAAAAACTAGTCTGATCAATTTGGCCAGAAGGTACAAAGCACATGGCAATGAAGGCATAATGGAGGAAATATAAAACCAGTCAGGCAGATGACTCAGACAGAAGCTGGGAGACTATAGATGATGACTGTCATTTTTCTATAATTCCTTGGATCCTTTTCTTGCTCAAGTTGTCAATGACAAAAAGCCAATTCAGTATGAAGGTGGTTCAAGGTAAATGAACCAGTTAAATGAGCTGGTAGAATCTAATTAAGAATCCCCCAAATATCTACTACTAGGGGGTAATATCTATATAGCACAGGATATCAATGGCTATTAAAGCAAAAATAAATAAATAAGTGACAGAAAAACTAGGAAGAAAAGATGAGGCCTCGTAAACTTGTCAGTCTTTATCCCTAATTCTCTGACAAAAAACTTGTAAAATTTTTCAGTACCATAAGCAAAGAAGACCATAATCTCATTGAATTGAAAACTAGAGAAGAACTTGGAAATCTGCTCCAACCCTCTTGTTTTTATATATGAGGAAACTGAGACCCAGAGAGATTGTGAATTCTCCTTATAGTAACATATATAAAGTTATTTAATTTAGATAAGGTTCTCAAAACCCATCACAAAACAGAAAATACAACCAAGGAAGTGAGACAAAACTAACTTGTGGACTATTCATTTTCTATGAAAAATTCTTACCCTCTCCATCCTTCTCTATCCAAAAACCAAATATTCAAAGATGGAGAATTTCCTTAGATGAAGTTCCTATCTATAGCCCATGTTCTCTATAATCATTCCTAGTACCTAATGTCCACTTTCCTAGATTCATTTACTCAAAATTCACCTTTGAATTACTATGCATTTCTGTCAGAAGAATTCCCTTCTCTAGTGAGTAGGGTGGAGGAAAGGTAGGGCAAGGAGGTAGGTAATTCATGATTAAATGGACTTGGAAAGTTGTTTTCTCTCTCTAGAAGTAAGTTTCTGTACCTACTCCATCTTTTGTGTTGTTATTCAGGTATTTAAGTTGTGTTCAACTCTTTATGACTCATTTTGGGGGTTGTCTTGACAAAGATACCACAGTGGTCTGAGATTTACTTCTCAAGCTTATTTTTGTAGTTGAAGAACTGAAACGAACAGGGTTAAGTGATTTGCTCAGGGTCACACAGCTAATAAGTCTTTGAAATAAGATTTGAACTCAGGAAAATGAGTCTTGTTGACTTCAGGCTTGGCATTCTATGCCACCTAGCTGTCCTCATCTGGACCATAAAAGAATAACATTGTAATTGTTACTAAGCTTGGCTTAACTTTTTATGGCAAGGGCTGTTAAGCTGAATCCCATTAACTTAGGGTTTGGATTTTAATACATATACATATTTATGCATATACACAGACATCATATACATATTTTATACATATATACACACATACTCATAATTGTATTCTATTTTGCTATAATTGCTTTCTTTTAAAATCCTATGTATTTATTGTATTATTTAGAAACATTATTCTTATTTTAAGAAGGAATCTATAAGTTTAACCAGAATGCCAAAAGGGTCTATATTCTATGGATTCTGTTGAATGTGTGTGTGTGTGTGTGTGTGTGTGTGTGTGTGTGTGTGTGTGTGTGTGAGTTTCTCCATAAGAAATATAAAAAGTAGAAACAGGACTCTAGCATTTAGAAATGTAGTAGAAATAAAGAGCTTTAGTATCTCAAATTCCCAAAGAGACCTTCCTCAGGCACTTTCATCACCTTTGAAAAGGTTTGACTTCAATCTTAGTTTTCAGTCAAGTCTTGATTCTGATACAGCAAATCAAAACTCACATAAAGGTAAGTGGTGATTTTATTTACTCTACAATCAAGCCAAACTACTGATTTCTCCCTGTCCCCTCATAACTGCATTGTCTAGATTTCCTACAGATCCCCAAGGGCAACAGGGAAAGCCAGTCAATACAGAGGAAATCAGGCAAAATGAAATACACTTGCTTCTATGCATGCTGCAGTTAGAAATATCAGATTTATGCTTCTGACTATCAATTAAATGAGCAACAGAGAAGTATTTTCTCACGAGGGGACTGAGAGAAGAAAGTCTGCCCCCATCCATGACTGGGTGGGAAAACAAAAAAGAGGTCAAAAGGATGAAAGAATTACTAAGAAGCAAGTGTAGAATTTCTGATTATCAAATAACATATAATGTACTCCTTCTAAGGAAGGAATAACTGTGGTAATTACTTGGAAAACTCTGCTATGAAAAAGAAACAGTCAGCATTTCATTACCTGACTGTGGATTAACTTCTTTGGGAAATATCTGTGATAGCATTTCAATCCCAGTATTACTGCCTCTTCCTTGTTACTCAGCATACTCCTGGGCAAACTACAGTGCCCCTGACCTCTCTTTCATTGGGTTTGGATCAAGGAATGTAAAGAAATTTACAATTAGCCTAAAGGAAATATAATTAAGCAGGAAGATCTGCTTCAAAGGAATGTAATGTATGAAAAAGTAAAATAGTAATGTTTTGAAATACTTTCTTTTGGAATTTTTGATCTGTAAAGATATAGGATCATAGATTTCAAGCTGAGGAGAAGTTGAGGGGTCAATTAGTCAAAATTTCTCATTTTATACATGAAGAAAATTCAGAACACAGCGGCTGAGTGTCCTAATGTCATCTGAATCTACATCCTCTAACTTCTAAATCCAGTATTTTCCCATGATTCTAGACTATCTAATATTAATTTGAAAAACTAATTGGTGACTGTCCCAATTTAATTGTCAATGTTTAGAAAGCAACAGTGTATCTTTAGATACACTTCATCTTTAGGGAGTATCTTTAGAGAGGCATTTTTTTTTTTTTGCTACTGGTTTTTAATATCTTTAAAACCAGAAGATGAGGAAAAAGTTCCCAGAAGTTGATTCAAGTACGGTACCTTTCACATACTGTTCTTCAATGTGTAATCAAGCAAAAAAAGTCAGATACCAGCTTTCCCAGTCAGTATCACAGTTTCTAAGGTGATTAATTTAGTTGTCACTTAGCCAATGTAGATGCAGGATTGTATAAAGACTAAATTTGGAAATGGTGGCTAGTGCAGACCTCTTTAATCTACAAAGACAACACATAGCATTCTCCTTTTTTTAATCCCTGATCACTTCCACCATACAAATGATCACAAATCAAAGTCACATCTCAGACATCCAGATAATTGTTCTTTTTTAGTTTCCAGATTTTGTGATCATGCTTGCTATTTTCTCATCAATAACATTCCCTCTCTCGTTCACTGAATCCTCTCTTCCTTTACCTCTTAACTCCCAACTTCTATTCTCGATTCAGTATCTTTCCCAGATTAAACAATCAACTTTGAATACAATTCTATACTTATAGCTAAATAGGATGACTTTTCTGAAAACATTCTTAGATTTCAAAGCAGGAGTTCTTAATTTTTTTGTTTTATAGACCTCTTTGGTACTCTAATGAAGTATAGATCCCTTCTTAGAAGTTTTCAAATGTATAAAATACATGGAATTATAAAAGAAGTCAATTAGACATAGTTATCAAAATATTAAGAAAATAATTTATGGATGACCAAATATCAATTCACAAACTCATTAAAGATTTGTAGAACTAAATTAAGAACCTCTTGACTAAAGCATTACAATCCTGGCTTCTAAGCTCCAATAAACTGTCTCAAACTTTCCATCTAAACCTTAATTCATACTCTTCCTCTTCAAGTGTTTTTCTGTTATAACCAAACTGAAAGGTAACATTCCTGAGTCTTATTCTACTCTCTTCCACCTCTGTATATTTGTCCATGCGATCTGCCTAAATAAAACCACTTATAGAATAGGCATGTTGATGAATTTTCAACAAATAGTCATACAAACATACATACACACACACACACACACACACACATATATATATATGCATTTGTATACATACATACATACATACATACATATATTCCCACTAATCTTATGGTACTTGAAATTAGCACAGTACTATGTACATGACTAATCACTTCAAAAAATATCAAATGGATTAATGAGAATATCAGTGAAGATATTCTTATTAGTGATTCAGGTCACTTACCCATCCATGTCAGTCTAACATTTACTTGCTCATGTACTCCCATTAGTTCATAATAAAGGGGACATCAAATATGCTTGAGACTTTCCTCACTTTTTCTTGACATCATGAGACTATCATGTCATGCCATTGGAATAGGGAAGATGGTGCATGGATTATACTTTGCTCAGTTTTGGGGCAGTCCTGCTTTTTATACTTGTACAATATTTAGGTCATATCCTTCACATCCCTTCTCTTTCACTGATATCTTGTTTATAATCACTAAAAAAAGGCACATCTGTAATTCAATAAATACACATTAATTGATTGTCTATGCAATTGTAGGCTTCTAAAAGACCTACCTACATAGATGCAGTGAGTTGCTGGCAGAATCTCAATTTCCAGCTGCTTTTTAATACACCAAACCATACAGTATTGCCCCCCTGGGGTCTTTTTTCCATTTGAGACAACTTGTTTCCTCAGAACAGACCATATAATGAGTACTATAAAGCTCACTCTTTTTTAAGCATTTATGGTAAAATAATATAGTACTATGAATTTGTACATTTCCCCCACAGAACAAAGTTTTCTTTGGTAGGTTGTCCAACTAAATAATGTTATAATGAATAATGGATAACTGCAATCTAGTGAATATGAGTAGATTTTTTTTTGAGACAGTTGCATATGGTGGTGAAGTGTTTTCAGAAAGGGTAGACCTAGGGAATATTCAGAGTGTTTAATAATGTAGGAGTAGAAAGATTGAAAACTTTCCTTTGATTCAGTATAGTTTGGAAGCTTCTGTGGCTAGATAAAGAAAGAATAGTAATTTGTAAAGAAATGGAAATAGTAGTTACATGGCAAATTCCATAAGTTATATAGTATAACTTTTTGCCCCTATTAAATGAACTTGTTTCACAACAGAAGTCACTTATACCAGGTCTATATAGCTATAATTATTTAGATAATTCATAAGTAAAATAACTATTATTGAAATAAAGGAGATTTGATTTGAAATATCTAGATCAAATCTCTGCCAAGAATTGTTCAAATTTGGGGCGGCTAGGTGGCATAGTGGATAAAGCACCAGCCCTGGAGTTAGGAGTACCTGGGTTCAAATCCAGTCTCAGACACTTAATAATGACCTAGCTGTGTGGCCTTGGGCAAGCCACTTAACCCCATTAACTTGAAAAACACCTAAAAAAAGGATTGTTAAAATTTAAAACATAATTGTTATTTTTTTACTTGTATTTCATGATTCAATGAGCATCATGTCTAAGTGTTATTATCTGTAACTACCGATTATTGTAATATCTTTCCTCTCATGAGGCTTTTGAATATACATTTTATTAAATAGACCATATTATATATTAGGTCAAACTATTTTTCCCTGGGTTATTATCCTGCTTCCACTATTCTGTTGTCTATTCTTGCATTCATTCTCATTTCCACTTTATTTGGGTCTAAATGAAGTCCAAAACTTAATTAAGACAGATAAAAGAAAGCAATGCTATTTACATTCAATTCAATTGAGAAATCAAAAACGTTTGCCACTGTATAGACAAAATAATCAATCAATTGGCTGAATTTTTCCCTTTCCAGTTGGTGTTTTATCATTGATTAATAATATCGACTTAGGTTGTAAAAACCTCAAGGGTTTATCTTCTATATATTTTTTGAAGCTCTCTGAAGCATTTCTGAAGTATTTCTGCATAGAAGTCATTTGTTTCTGTTGATTTACCCTTCTTTTTTCCCCCTCTTTCATCTTTAATATTACCATTTTTTCAGGAATAAATTATTGAACCTCTGTTCTCCTCTCTTTACACTTTCTTCCTTGAGGGATTCTTTTATACTACCTTCAATTATCACCTCTGTCTATGACTTCCCAAATTTTATCTCCAACCTAGACTTTTCTCCCAAGATTCAGCTGTATGTATGTATATATACATATATATATATGTATATATGTATATATATATATATATATATATATCTTTAAATTACTGCAGAATATGTCCACTTACCTGCCCTACAAGTATCAAAAATCCAACCATTCTGAAACCAAATTTATCATCTTCTACCTCAAATCAGCTTCCCTCACTTCCAATTTTACTCTTTCAAAGGTATTTTTTCAATTGATAAGCATTTATTCTCTCTCTCTCTCCTACATTGTTTTTCTCCATGGTAAAAAAGAATACCTTTGTAGCACATCATACTTAAGCAAACCAAATGTCTACATATTGCATGTACAAAACTGAAACTTGATTCTACTTTTGACCTCTTTCTCAGGAAGCGGAATAATGCTCAGCTATTATATTAGTAATTATTCTTCAGTTTTTCAGAGTTGATTTTCTTTATAACAGAGTAGTTATGCAAATTTTCTCTTATTTTAGTTTTCTCAATACTATAAAGTTGCTCCTTGGTATTTTGATTAATAGAGAACTACATGTGTCCATTTGGGCAATATCTTCTTTTTCACTCTTTTGGCATTTCTTAGTTTTCTAATCTGACTGCCTCTCTGGGTATTTAGGTCTTCAGTGAATACAACTTTGTGGTAGTCCTATGTATGATGACTTAATGAGTTAAATTGTATAAATTTAAAGATTTAGTTGCTTTTTAAAGAAAAATTTTCCCTTCTCTTTCCTGTTTTTTTAAAATATAGAAATTTATATTTTATAATTTATTATGGTTTTATTTATTTTAAATTCTGTTACTTCATTAAAGCTAGATTTTTGCTAGAGCTATTGTCTTGGTTAATTTCTCTTTATAAATTCTTTTTAATTCTCTAGGGTTTTCTAAGTAAACTATCTCATCATAAGTATGTTGAGATAAATTTGTTGCCTCCTTACTTGTAATTCTTCTGGAAAAACAATCATTGATAAGGCATCTTTCTTATACCTACATTTGAACTTTGCAAAAGATATCCACATTAGAAAACATCCTTTTATGCCTCAGTTAATATTGTTACTTATCAGATTACTAAACAAAATTATTTCTACCACTCTGTTATTGAAGTTTTTTATAATCTTATCATGTACATGTGTGGGAAGACATTGCTACAGGTGACCCATGAAGGGTACACTTGCTCTATTAATATAACGCTTTTCCAGAATCAATAATAGATCATTAGGACCATATGTTCTCTATACTTTCATTTATGTGACTATGAAAAATACTTTTGATTATAGAAACTTTGCTATAAAAATTTCCTGTTATTTTCTCATGCTTTCAACATATATATTATTAATACATGCAAAGATGATTCTCAAAAATTTTATGGATTTAGGAACATAAATATATGAACCAGTAGTTTCTGATGCTTTAACAGGTACCATTTTTGACAAATTATGCCAGTGATGATAGTTTCAGTTTCTTCTTTGGAATCTGTATTATTTTTTAAAAAATATGTTTGAGTGCTATTAAAATTATTTCTCCTCTAGCATATATTTGATGTATTTGGTCACTGTGACAGTTTATAGTTTATGGGACTTGAAGTCAAAAAAATCTGAATCTCACTTTTGTAAGCCAAGGCAAATTACTTATCCATTTAATTGCTCCAGATAATTCTGTAA
Organism: Macrotis lagotis; assembly: GCF_037893015.1. Taxonomy (NCBI): domain Eukaryota; kingdom Metazoa; phylum Chordata; class Mammalia; order Peramelemorphia; family Peramelidae; genus Macrotis; species Macrotis lagotis. The sequence continues at coordinate 219,614,118 of NC_133661.1, forward strand.
GACATAATTATTAAGTCACAGATATATGTTTCAATGATTCTTTTCTTTGGGAGGTCAGGGTTTGCAAGGCAGTGTGTTGAGTTCCTTTCCAGACTCATATGTGGAGTTCCTTTTCTGGACCCCTATGTTGAGTCCCAGTTCTGGACTCCCTCAATCTTCCCCAGGCGAGCGTTGGAGGGACGGGAGACAAGGATGACAAAAGAGTCAAATACTGCATCAAGATCTCTAAGTGCTCCATTTATTCACCAAAACACCAGTGCCTAAATACCTTTCCAGCCTCTAATCCACTCCCACTCCCACTCCTGTGGCACTTAGCAAGACAAGACTTTGGTTTTCAAGGACACCAGGTGAAGGTAATTCACAATACTCCCATGCACAATGGTTCCCAAGAGCAGTGGAGTTAAGTGACTTGTCCAAGGTCATACAGCTATATAATTTTTAAGTGTCTGAGTTCAGATTTGAACTCAGGTCCTCCTGACTCCAGGGTTGGTGATCTATCCAGTGCCCCACCTAGCTGTTCCTATTTTGATGATTCTTAAAAGAAAATGATGATTTCTAGTCATTGTAATTATTTTTCTACTTCTTATTTCAGAGTCCTCAACTTATATTAAACAACTTAGTGAAGTTCCTATAACTTCTTAAAATTAAAAATTTCTTCTAAATTTTTGGTTACTTTTTATCTTTGTTCTTTCTATTTGCATATAGGCAACTATTCTGAATAGTTTCTTTTTATTATCAGTAACTAGACATTTACTCTCCATATTTATTTTAATTTTTACATGATCCAGATTTAAAGTGGAAAATTCAAAGTCAAATTAATGTAATCATTAAATAAATCATATTATCATGTGATCTTCCTTTTACTTTGTATTACAAAGGCATGGATCTAATCAATGTGGAAGTAACATATATATATGTAAATAGATAGATATAGATATATAGATATTACATCTCTGTAGGTACTAATTTAAGATTTATCAAGTGTTTTGCATGCATCATCTTATTTGGTCCTAACAATAACATTGGTAAATAAATAATTACAAATGTTATCCTCGCTTTAGAGATTAATAAACTAGGTTTAGATAAACCAAAATGATGGGTTCAAAAGGCCACATAATTAGTGGGTATATGAACTGGCATACAAACCCAGTTTTTTTTAATTCCAAGTTTAATGTTCTTGCCATACTGCCTCTCAAGATATTCACTATATTTTCACCATATTTATTTTTGAAGTATGACTTTAAAAATTTTTATTGTGGTTTGGTTTCTTTGTAAGTGTACTCACTTCTTAAAGATAAAAAGAAAAGAATATTAATAAAATAACAAAAATACACAGAGGAAAACAAAAACTAGAGAAGAGAATATAGTCACTGCCTTGTTATATATAATATGCACTTTAAAAAACTAACTATAAAAAGCAGTAGTTCATAGTTTTATATACCATCATTTTATTGTAATTGTGTTTGTTGAAACTGGTTAAGTTCAAAATAAAAAGAATGATGTTTTTTCCTTTCATAGATTGTGTCTATATGATAACCAAAATCCAATTAAACAAATAAATTCTTGTTTATTTGATATCATGTAGACCAGTTTGGATGAAATTCTCCAATGTTATATAGTGTCATGCAGATATAACTTTCTACTCTAAACTCTCTAGGACAGAATCCATACTATTTGTTCATTTTGATTCTTTATAAATTCATACTCTACACATATCAAAGTTGAGAGGGAGCTCTTCATAAGAGCTATTATTGTCTTACTGGAAAGAATGATAAGGAGAAAAGAGAGGACATTCTAAATATTCTCATCACTGTCAATGTATTCAATGTATTACCTTGAGAAGTTCACAAACTACACCACAGAATTCCCCTCAAAGAAAAGCCTTCTTATCTTAAAACAATGTGTTTAGACTTTAGAGCTATTTGCCACATAGGACAAGGGAGCATCTTTTGTATGTGGAAAGGAAGTTGCTTGGGTAATCAACAATCATCTATTCTATATCTCTTTCTTTCAGCCAGACTCTAAACTCCAATTGTTACTGAGAACAAAACACACTAGGATCTAAAAAGAAAAAAGAATTGAGGCCTGAAATAGAAAGTAATATTCCTCTACCTCAGGTACTCAAATAATATCTTTTGAAATGAATGCTGCAGGAGATGGAAATTGCTGCTGCTTTGAAGCCTGAGCAAATGCTTTAAAAGGAAATGTTGTTGATCAATTGGGAATCATAAAAATGTCTTTATAATAATGCTAGAGAGTGACTCCATAAGCCACCTCTCTGATCCATACAGAAAATTCTATTTTGAGGAAAAGCAAACCTATATTGTATATTAAAAACATTTCAAAAATGAGATTTCTTAATATCACATTTTAATAATAGATTACATTTATGAAGCACTTTAAGATTAAATACGTCATTCATACTAGATCTGTATAGTATGTACCAATTTTTCAGATTTAATTGAACATATGAGCATAATGTATATATGTGTGAGAATCTGTGTGTGTCTGTGTGTGTGTATGTGTGTGTGTGTGTGTGTGTGTGTGTGTGTGTGTGTGTGTTTGGAGACAGAGATAGAAAAACAGTGAGATAGAGACAGTTAAGAGACAGAGACAAACATACACAGAAACACACAGGAGCAAAAAGAGAAAGAGAGGAATTAAATGCTGAACTTTTTGATATGGAAGGTACTCTATTTGAAACACAGATACAAATTTGACAGTACCTATTGATGAGGACCTTTATACTCTAGGGGAGGAAATAGAAGGAATGGAGTTTATTATGCAAGGTCACCTAGCTAGTGAATACTACTATATATTTATATTTATTTATAAATCAAGCCATTCATTTTTCAAATGAATTCAAAAAGATTAAAATCTTAATGGATGAAAACCATTCTTGAAAAAGAAAGATCTTGATAGGACAAGCAGCAATCTGGGCATCAAATATCCAGAGAAATCACAGCTGACTTTTTTCATAGATGGTATCACACAGCTAATCAATCAATCAACAAATGTGTTAAGTACCCCCTGGACATTGGAGATATAAATAAAAAAGTTAGACAGTGCCTACAATAAGTAAGTTCATATTTTATATTTATATTTTACTTAGGGAATATAAATAATGCTATCATAAATCAATAAATATAGGATTTTTTTTAAATATACAGTTAAGTAAAGGCATTGAGAAAGTTCTCTCAGAATAGGTGACAATAAAGCTGAGCCTAGAAGTCAGCTGTCTAATCAGTCTCATAGCTAATCCTGCTGCCTCCACTACTGCTATTAACTTTTGACAACTACAAATAGCTTGAGTCCCTTGAACTCCACTTTGAGCTCAGGTCACTACTTACAGTCCTAAATTACTTTAAATTGTCTATAAATTTGCATCTCTATTCTCCACCCTCAAAGGACTAACATCCTCTTGAGACATAGATTTTTGTTTCTCTGTGGATCTAATTTGTTAAAATTTCAGTGCCATCAACAAAATTATTCAACCAACATAACCCAGTGAAACATGTTTCTACTAAAAGTTATATTGGTGAGATGAAGCAGTGGTAGCAGATAAGGAATTGAAAATGGAGTCAGAAAGATTTGGTTTCAAATCCCTCTATATCTGCTACTTCATGACCTCTGCTTTTTTTGTGTTTCTCTGTTCAGTTTCTTCATCTGTGAATTGAAGGGATTTGACTAGAGTAAGAGGTGTGCTAGAACCAATTCATAATAACTCATGAGACCACATTGTTAAATTTTCAGTAACTATGTTTAAACTATCAGAACAAAATAAACTTTATAAATCTGTTCTATAATCTGAAATTTTGTTTTGCTAATGTGTGACTTAAGAAATTCACAAATTAAATAAAAAGGGTGTCTTGCGTATGTTTTCCCCCAAGAGACAGTTGTTAGACATTAACCTGTATCTACCTCTGGTCTTTAAGGTCCCTTCCATCTCCAAAAATATATGATCATAACACTTATCTCAGAAGCAGAATTCTCATTTATGACCCTGAAAAACCCACCCTTCCCAAAGATTGATGGATATTATCTAATATCCTCACCAGCTCCCCATCAAACCTGGAAGCCAATAAGAGCAAGACAAAAATGGCCTATATTCATTACAAGTCCCCATCTTAATCATTAGTCTATAATCATAGTCCTTTGATATTAATGAAGCTTCTTATGCTTCTGGAAATTTTGAGTTCCCTAAAAGGAGACCATTAGCAGACAGGAATTATTCAAGACATCAAGACCATGTTGCATGGGGATGCCAATACAACCTCAACTTCCATTCACAGACTTTCAAATCTCAGTTCTATGGATTAGAATATCCAATCAGGAATTTCCTGGTCATCTATTCATTCAGCAAGTATTTTTGAATATAGATTAAATATTTATTACTGTTTGAATGCAGGAAAATATGATCCAGGATTTAAAGGGATAGGAAAGTAGCATGAGAAAAGACATAGAAATGTGAAAGCATGTGAGAAGAATACTTGTCACAGTATACTGGCCCCCTCAATTGATTCTTCTCTTCTTAGGTAAATTTGGGGTCCAAGATCAATTACAAACCATATTTTATTTCAGACCACTAATCTACAAAAATCTTATTAATAGAAAATAACCCACCTCCCAATCCAAGGATGTGTGCTATAGAAGGAAAAAAAATAATGAGAGAGAAGGAAGAGTCATTCATAACTGCAGAAGCCATGATTCTCAGGCTCTTCCAAACAAAAACTCACAATCATAGTCCAAGTTCAGTGATGATAGAATGAGTAACCTCATAGAAAAGATGTAGAGACAGTGATCAACAGTGGGTAGAATTTAGTTGGGGAACCAATACCTTAATTTTTACTGATAAATGAAGAGAAGTTAGGAATAGAGAACGAAATCTAAGTTATTCAAATAGAGATCTGACTTGCAACCAAGTGAATTTCATAAACTTATGAATTTCATAAGAAACAAGGAATGCAAAGGGAACAAGGAATCAATAATTGACTATTGGAAAAGCTCACAAAGTTGTGAGGGCTGGAGAAAATAAGATGAAACAAAAGAAATTGAAATAATGTGTGGGCAAAAATTCTAGATTTGATGCTTTAGCATGCTTTTGCAAAAGTTGCAGTAATCATTTACTCTGCCCTTGAGGATTTTATAATCAAAAACATTACGTACACAACACCAAAACGACCACTAAAAAGAGAAAAATTCAATCAACTGATTATCTCATCTACACAATGCCAAACAAACCATTTCAACTATTGATTTTTTTTTACTGTGCAGTCTTAACGTATCAGACAAACTAAATGATAAAAAAGTGAAAAAAGAGCAGTCACAGAGAGAGGCAGAAGAAGCAGGAAGATGCTATGTCAAGGAAGAAAATAATTTTAAAGGGTGGCAGTCAATAGTATCAGTGGATGTAGTGAAATCAAGAAAAATAAGTGAGGAAAGGGAATCAATTTCTACTTCCTTGATGCTTCTCATCATCAATTGCAGTTACATGGGAAGTAACTGCTAGTGTGACCCCCAACTCCTGAACTAGGTACACTTCTAGATGAAATGCCTATGCAATATTAGTGCCAGAGCTGCTGATGATGAAAAGATGATCTGACTGATAAGCAAGTCATTTGGAACTAGGGAATAATGGAAGTTAGACTGAATATGTAATAAGGAGCTGAAAAAGGTCATTTCTGCTTTAAAAAGCACAAAGTTCACATATTTGTTGACACAGAATCATAAGAGTTTTGGAGTTCAGAGGGATCTCAAAATATGGACACAGAGGGTAGTATAGTGGAAAGCTCACTGGACCCAGTGACAGGAAGAACTGGGATCACATTGAAACTTTGACATTGCGAGATTAAACAAACCCTTAGCCCATCAGAGTCTAAGTTTTCTTCTTTAAAATGAGTAGTGTCACACTATATATCTTAGATGGTCAATATCTGAAATGTTTTATAAAGATTAAAATACTATTAACACCTATCTGATGCCTGAATCCTTTCTAAAATATCACTGACAAGTAGTTATCTAGTTTTTGCTTGAGTATTCTCAGTGAAAAGGAAATCAATAGGAGTCATAAAGTAATTCATTCCTGACTGAAATAGTTCCAATACTAGTAAATATTTAATTGTATTGAACAAAAATATATCTTCATCTAAAATTCACATATGGTCTCTAATTCTTATCTTTAGCACTATCCACATAAAACTGATCACCCCTTTGAATAGAAATGTTCACACATTTGAAAATACTTATTCTGTTGGATTCCTTAAATTCTGTCAATTCTATACTAATAAACAACATTTTCACATGCCATTCTTCATCTGAAACAGACTCAAGATTCTTCATAATCTTATCATTTTCCTGTTGAGTAAACACCCATTTTAATATATATCTTCTAAAAGAAAGATTAAAAAAAAAAACAACCTTCCTAAAATGAAACACCAGACAACTTTCTTTTTTTGACAATATTATTAGATTGTAAGTTCATGGAATTCCACAGCCATAAGTCATCTGTATTTCAACAAAACACTTAACCGAATCGCTGATACTATACTTTTAGAAAAGATAGAGAGATAGGTCTACAATTAGGTGAAGTTGGAACTGGTTGAATGACTGAACCAAAAATAATTAATGATTTGATGTCAACTCAGAAGGACTGATGGGTCTTTGGACCTATGCTATTCATCATTTTTAATCAATGACTTGGATGAAGAAATATATGACATATTAATCAAATTTGCAAATGACACCAATCTAGAGAGATAGCAAATGCATTAGATGACAGACCTGGAATTTTAAAAATACCTCTATGAGTTAAAACGATGAACCAAATTTAGTACGATGAAATTTAAATGGGATAGTTATCCAGGAAGAACTGGTGGATAACAGTTCCTGTGAAAAATATCTAGGAGTTTTGATGGACTTTGAAAAAATGACCTTGAGATCATATGACATGATAGCCAAAGCAAAAGGAAAACAAAAAATTGTGACCTAAAGTATGGGGAATTTGTAATCTTCCCACATAAAAAAAGTGCAAAAGAAGGTGGCTTAGCCCTACCCAATCTAAAATTATATTATAAAGCATCAGTTTGGTATTGGCTAAGAAATAGAGTGGTGAACCAGTGGAATAGACTAGGTGTAAAAGCAGGAGATGATTATAGTAATCTGCTGTTTGATAAACCCAGAGTCTGGCCATTGGGATAAAACTCCCTCTTTGATAAAAATTGCTGGGAAAATTGGAAGTTAGTATGGAAGAAACTTAGATTAGACCAACACCTCACACCCTTTACCAAGAAAAGATCCAAATGGTTACAGGACATAGACATAAAAAACAATATTATAAGCAAATTAGAAGATCAAGGACTAGTCTACCTGTCAGATCTATGGAAAGGGGAACAGTTTATGACTAAGGAAGAGTTGGAGAACATCACCAAAAAACAATTAGATGATTTCAATTACATTAAATTAAAAAGCTTGTGCACAATTAAAACCAATGTAACCAAGATCAAAAGAAATGTAGTAAATTGGGAAACAATCTTTACAACTAATGATTCTGACAAAGGACTCATTTCTAAAATATACAGAGAACTGAGTCATATTTTTAAAACAAAAAGCCATTCCCCAATTGACAAATGGTCAAAGGATATGCAAAGGCAATTTACAGATGAGGAGATCAAAGTAATCCATAGCCATATGAAAAAATGTTCTAAATCATTAATTATTAGAGAAATGCAAATTAAAGCTTCTCTGAGGTACCACCTCACACCTCTCAGATTGGCCAGTATGACCAGGAAGGATAATGATCATTGTTAGAAGGGATGTGGGAAATCTGGGACACTATTACACTGTTGGTGGAGCTGTGAACTCATCCAACCCTTCTGGGGAGCTATTTGGAACTATGCCCAAAGGGCAACAAAAATGTGCATACCCTTTGACCCAGTAATACCACTACTGGGTCTATACCTTGAAGAGATGAGGGAAAAGGGTAAAAACATTACTTGTACAAAAATATTTATGGCAGCCCTGTTTGTGGTGGCAAAGAATTAGAAATCCAGTAAATTTCCTTCAATTGGGGAATGGCTTAGCAAACTGTGGTATATTTATGTCATGGAACATTATTGTTCTATTAGAAACCAGGAGGGACGGGATTTCAGGGAAACCTGGAGGGATTTGCATGAACTGATGCTGAGTGAGATGAGCAGAACCAGAAAAACACTGTACACCCCAACAGCAACATGGGAGTGATGTTCAACCTTGAAGGACTTGCTCATTCCATCAGTGCAACAATCTGGAACAATTTTGGGATGTCTGCAAAGGAGAGTACCATCTGTATCCAGATAAGGAGCTGTGGAGTTTGAACAAAGTGTAAGGACTATTCCCTTTAATTTAGAAAAAAAACAGATAGCTTATTGTCTGATCTTGTTACCTCTTAGACTTCTCTTCTCTTTAAGGATATGATTTCTCTCTCATCACACCCAATTTGGAACAAGGTACAACATGGAAACAAAGTAAAGAATGACAGAGTGCTTTCTGTGGGGCGGAGGGGGGGAGGGAAGCAAGATTGGGAGAAAAATGTAAAACTCAAATAATATCTGATAAAAATAAATTTAAAAAAAATCTTCCCACGTCAAACTATATTTGAACTTTTTTGTCTTTGATTCTGGTTGCTACATTTGAAATAAAATTGACAAATTAAAGTGCATACAAGAGAAGTTTATTAACTTGGTGAGGAGACTGGAAAGCATGTCATGCAAAAATCAGCTGAAGGAAGTAAGGATAATTAGACAAGAGGAAAGAAGACTAAAGGCAAAGACGATTGCTCTTCTCAAGTACTGAAAAGAGTTATTGTGAGAAAGAGGTCTTAGACTTCATTAGCTTCACCTAACAGGACAACAATAGTAGGTTCTGAAAGGCAGATTGAGACTCAAAGGAAGGAAAATTTTTCTAATAATTAAAGCTATACAAAAGTAGAATGGGCTCCCTTTATTAAATAATGAATTTTCAATTATGTGAAGTCCTTAAGCAAAGTATTGGTGACCACTTGTTAAAGACATTGTAAAAGGAATTCCTGGGGCAGCTAGGTGGCAAAGTGAATAGAGCACCAGCCCTGGAGTCAGGAAGACCTGAGCTCAAATTTGGTCTCAGATAATAAGTAATTTCCTATCTGTGTTACCTTGGTCAAGTCACTTAACCCCTTTTGCCTTGCCAGAAGCAATTAATTAATTAATTATTGGAAGAAAAGTATCATTCCTGTTTAGGTCCATGTTGGATTGGTTGACCTCTGAAATCTTATTCAAATTTGTAAAAAGGGGTATTTTAGGGGTGGCTGGGTGGCACAGTGGATAAAGCACTGGCCTTGGAGTCAGGAGTACCTGGGTTCAAATCCGATCTCAGACACTTAATAATTACCTAGCTGTGTGGCCTTGGGCAAGCCATTTAACCCCATTTGCTTGCAAAAACCTAAACAATAAATAGATAGATAGATAGATAGATAGATAGATAGATAGATAGATAGATAGATAAGGGGGTATTTTATAATTCTTAGCTATTGGAGGTGCTTTTCTCCCTTTATAGAACCCTCATGAAGTAACCTTTAGCTATGGATCCCCACTGGGCTCCAATGATATACAACTTTGTTTCACTCCACTGATGACTGGGAAAACATGAGAGCATCATCCATTATCTAGAACCCAGGCAAGCATGTGATCATGAAATTGATGTACAATACTGATGAAATTCTTCAGGCAACCAGATTTTGTTTTAATTTTCCATATGCCATTTTGATAGACAGCCTTTGTCAGAACTACAAATGTTGTACACAGACCTCTAGTCTACTCCTGGCATTTCACCAGTTGTTGGAAAGCATCATCATATTGATAGTTCCTCAGTCATTTCTGAAGTCACACCTACCCTCAGTGGAGGACAATCTTTGAGGTGAAGGATTTTATATTAATTAATTATTAATTATTTTTGTATTAAAGAGAACTCTTGCCAGAATCTAGCCATCACTGACTAAGAGAGAGAAACCCCTGTGAATGTCACAGAGAAACCTATGGAGATAGATATTTGAGATGCCCTTGAACTCCAAGGGGATACCATCCTCTTGCCATATAACTTGGAAAATTTTAGTCAACTTTTGTATTAACAAGGGCCCCCGAATGTGGACTTCCGGCCAAGACGGCAGAGAGAAGACAGGCACTGTTCTAGAGTCTCCTGATCTCTTCCCCATCTATCACATGAAACAAACATCTTAGAGGAAGTCCGACTCACGGAACCCAGAGAGAAAAGCCAGGAGAAAGAGCATCTACCTCAGGAATTGTTTCCCGCTGCAGCTTTGCTAGAATTTGGGAGGGTGAGTATCAGACCCGGATCAGCCAGAGCAACAGCTGAATTGGAACCGGGAGTCTGAGGGCCGGAGAGCAGGACCTGCAGGATCAGAGGTGGGGCTGGATGAAAGGGGCTTGGGTCCGTGGGGAAGCAGAGGTGCTGGTCTTGGTGCTGTCCCCCTGGAGCTTGGGGAGGGGGCTGCGGGGAGAAGCCTGGTGCAGGAGAGCTGCGGACGCCATCCTGGGGCTCCTCGGTCTGAGAAACTCTGAGCCCACACCTCCATTGCACTGATGCCTCCTCCAAAACAAACAATTGCAAACTACTTCTGCCTCAGGACCAGGTGTGTGAGTGGAAGAACCAGCCCAGCTGTGAATGACCTCAGGCCAGGGTAAAGCCCACCATTGAGTGAAGGCAAAAGAATTCAATAGCTCCAATTCCTTCCCTCAAGCAAAGGGAGAAGGCCTCTCAACCAAGGTCACAGACACTCCAGAGAAAGCAACCAGCACCTCCTACTGGCCAGTAGGAGAAACTGCACTCAGTAAAGCCTTTAGCGATCCCAAGCCCAGGTGAATCAGCCCCCCCCCCCCAACTCAAGGTCTTAGCATAATGAAGAAGGGTCAGCATAAAGGTGGATCCATAGAAAAATTCCTGGAAGGGAAAGACCCCAACTCAGAGAGACCTGGAACCTCTGAGGAGAATACAATCTGGTCTCCAGCACAGAAAGACTTCCTTGAAGAAATAAGGAAGGAGCTTAAAAATTTGGGAGAGACAATTAATACCTTGCAACAAGAAAACAAAACCTTAGAAAGTACAATTGGACAAACACAAAAGGAGACTAAATCTCTCAGATCATCAATTGGACAATTAGAAAATGAGAACAATTCTCTCAGATCCTCAAATGAGCAAATGCAAAAAGAAATTAATTCTCTCAAAACCTCAACCGGTCAAATGGAAAGCTCTTTCAAAAGTAGAATTGACCAATTGGAAAAGGAGTTGCAAAAGGTTAATGAAGAAAAATCCTCCCCCTCCCCCCCAAAAAAAGAATGGAGTCTACAGAAACTAATGATTCCACGAGACAGCAAGAGTCAGTTAAACAAAATCAAAAAATAGAAAAAATAGAAGCAAATGTAAAATACCTCATCAACAAGACCACTGACCTTGAGAACAGATCGAGGAGAGGCAACCTGAAAATTATAGGACTTCCTGAAAACATTGAAGAGAAAAAAAGCCTGGACTTAATATTACAGGATCTAGTGATGGAAAACTGCCCTGATATCATGGAATCAGAGGGCAAAGTAGTTATTGAAAGAGTACATCGATCCCCACCAGAAAAAGATCCTACAATGAAAACACCAAGGAATGTTGTGGCCAAACTGCAGAACTAGCAGATAAAAGAGAAAATCCTGCAAGCAGCCAGAAAGAAACAATTTAAAAATCAAGGAGCCACAGTAAGGATCACACAGGATCTGGCTGCATTACCATTAAGGGATCGAAGGGCCTGGAACGAGATATTTCAAAGAGCAAGGGAACTTGGAATGCAGCCAAGAATCTGCTTTCCTGCAAAGCTGAGCCTACTCTTCCAGGGAAAAAGATGGACATTTAATGAAATGGAAGAATTCCAAAAATTTCTGATGAAAAGACCAGAGTTAAACAGAAAATTTGGACATCAAAAAGGAGGTTCAAGAGACACATGAAAAGGTAAAAAGAAGGGGGGGCGGTAAAAGAAAAAAAATGCAATAAATGTAACTCTAACAGAGAGAATACACCTTGCCAGAAATGATGGACATTCATGACCTATCCATGAGACTACTATCTAATGGGATATAACTGGCTTTAACCACATTTGGGAGAAAGACTAATAACTCTCAGGAATTTAGACTCTATTCGATAGAATATACAGAACTAGAAGGGTCAGACACTCAGAATTTTCTATGACTTAGAATGATCTAAAAAAAAAAAAAAACTACCGCCCTAAAAAGGGGGACAGGAAAGAGATGGGAGGAGGGAGGGGATTGAATGGGGTAAATCGCATTACACTAAGAGGTACAAGAAACCTATGGTAATAGTGGGGAAGAAGGGAGCAGAGGAGAAACACCTGAATCTTCTTCTCATCAGACTTGGCTTAAAGTCAACCTACACATACTCAGTTAACTTATAAAACATCGAACCTTTCAAATATTAAAAGGGGAAAAGGGGAGGGGGGACGGAGAAAGGGAAGGGGAGTGGGGGAAATAAGGGGAAATAATAAAAGGAAGGGAAGGGAAAAGGGAAAAAGGGATAGGGGAAAGAAAGGGGAGGGTGTGATATAGGAGGGCAAACACACTGAAGGGGGTGGTTTTCAGAAACAAAAGACTGGGGAATATGGATAAAGGGGGGGGAAGGGGGAAAAATACAAACAGAGGGAAGATAGCATGGAGGGCAATAAAGAATTAGTAATCATAACCTTGAATGTGAATGGGATGAACTCTCCCTTAAAACATAAGCAAATAGCAGAGTGGATTAAAAACCAGAATCCTACAATATGCTGCTTACAAGAAACTCATTTGAAGCAGAGAGATACATATAGAATAAAGATAAAAGGTACCATAGAGAATAAAGTCATTTCAATATGGAATATATATGCACCCAGTGGGACAGCACCCAAATCTTAGAGGAGAAGCTGAAAGAATTACAGGAAGACATAGATAGCAAAACTCTACTAGTGGGAGACCTCAACCTCCCGCTATCAGATCTAGATAAATCGAATCATAAAACAAACAAGAAAGAAATTATTGAGGTAAATAGATAGTTAGAAAAATTAGATATGGTAGATTTATGGAGGAAACTGAATGGGTATAGAAAGGAATATACCTTTTTCTCTGCAGTACATGGAACTTATACAAAAATTGACCATGTACTAGGACATAAAAACCTAACGATCAACTGCAGAAAGGCAGAAATAGTGAATACATCTTTCTCAGATCACAATGCAATAAAAGTCATATGCAATACTGGGCCAAGGAGATATAGACCCAGAACAAATTGGAAACTGAATAACCTCATTTTAAAAAATGAGTGGACCAAAAAACAAATTATAGAAACAATTAACCATTTTATCCTAGATAATGATAATAATGAAACAACATACCAAAACCTATGGGATTCATTCAAAACAACTCTCAGGGGATATATTATAGCTCTAAATGCTTACATGAATAAATTGGAGAAAGAGGAAATCAATGAACTAAACATACAACTAAAAAAATTAGAAAAAGAACAAATCAAAAATCCCCAATTCAGTACCAGATTAGAAATTCTAAAAATTAAAGGAGAAATTAATAAAATTGAAAGCAAAAAAATTGAATTAATAAATAAAACCAAAAGTTGGTATTATGAAAAAACCAATAAAATTGATAAACCTCTGGTCAATTTGATTAAAAAAAAAGAAAGCAAAAAACCAAATAGCTAGTACCATAAATGAAAAAGGTGAACTCCCACCAATGAGGAGGAAATTAAAGTAATAATTTGAAATTATTTTGCCCAACTCTATGCCAATAAATAAGATAATCTAAATGTAATGGATGAATATTTACAAAAATATAAGTTGCCCAGGTTAAATGAAGAAGAGATTAAATACCTAAACAACCCTATCTCAGAAAAAGAAATTCAACAAGCCATTACCGACCTCCCTAAGAAAAAATCTCCAGGGCCTGATGGATTCACAAGTGAATTCTACCAAACATTTAAGGAACAATTGGTTCCGATTCTACATAAACTCTTTGGAAAAAGAGGGAAAGATGCAACTCTTCCTAACTCTTTCTATGAAACCAATATGGTACTGTAACCTAAACCAGGAAGAGTTAAAACAGAGAAAGAAAATTATAGACCTATCTCCCCGATGAATATAGATGCAAAAATCCTAAATAAAATCTTAGCAAAACGATTACAACAAGTCATCACTAGGATAATACATTATGATCAAGTAGGATTTATTCCAGGAATGCAGGGTTGGTTCAATATTAGGAAAACTTTTAATATACTTAATTATATCAACAACAAACCTATCAGAAACCATATGATCATATCAATAGATGCTGAAAAAGTTTTTGACAAAATACAGCATCCATTCCTATTAAAAACACTAGAGAGTGTAGGAATAAATGGACTGTTCCTTAAAATAATTAGCAGTATCTATCTGAAACCATCAACAAGCATTATACTCAATGGGGAGAGGTTAGAGGCATTCCCAATAAGATCAGGGCTGAAACAAGGGTGCCCATTATCACCACTACTATTCAATACTGTATTAGAAATGTTAGCATCAGCAATTAGAGAAGAAAAAGAAATTAAAGGAATTAGAATCGGGAAGGAAGAGACAAAACTCTCACTCTTTGCAGATGACATGATGGTCTACCTAGAAAATCCCAAGAAATCATCTAAAAAACTACTGGAAACAATTAGCAATTTTAGCAAAGTTGCAGGTTATAAAATAAACCCTCATAAATCCTCAACTTTTCTATATATGTCTAGCAAGAAACAGCAGGAAGAGATAGAAAGAGAAATCCAATTCAAAGTAACCTCAGACAATATAAAATATTTGGGAGTCCATTTGCCAAGAGAGACTCAGAATCTTTTTGAAAACAATTATAAAACACTTCTCACACAAATTAAATTAGAATTAAATAACTGGGCAAATATCAACTGCTAATGGATAGGTAGAGCTAATATAATAAAAATGACAATTCTACCAAAGCTTAACTATCTGTTTAATGCCCTACCAATCAAAATTCCAAAAAATTACTTTAATGAGTTAGAAAAAATTGTAAGTAAATTCATATGGAGAAATAAAAAGTCAAGAATTGCCAGGAGCTTAATGAAAAAAAGTGCAAAAGAAGGTGGCTTAGTCCTACCCAATCTAAAATTATATTATAAAGCATCAGTCATGAAAACTGTTTGGTATTGGCTAAGAAATAGAGTGGTGGACCAGTGGAATAGATGAGGTATAAAAGCAGGAGATGATTATAGAAATTTGCTGTTTGATAAAGCCAAAGAGTCTGGCCATTGGGATAAAACTCCCTCTTTGATAAAAATTGCTGGGAAAATTGGAAGTTAGTATGGAAGAAACTTAGATTAGACCAACACCTCACACCCTTTACCAAGAAAAGATCCAAATGGTTACAGGACATAGACATAAAAAACAATACTATAAGCACATTAGAAGATCAAGGACTAGTCTACCTGTCAGATCTATGGAAAGGGGAACAGTTTATGACTAAGGAAGAGTTGGAGAATATCACCAAAAACCAATTAGATGATTTTGATTACATTAAATTAAAAAGCTTGTGCACAATTAAAACCAATGTAACCAAGATCAAAAGAAATGTAGTGAATTGGGAAACAATCTTTACAACTAATGATTCTGACAAAGAACTCATTTCTAAAATATGCAGAGAACTGAGTCATATTTTTAAAACAAAAAGCCATTCCCCAATTGACAAATGGTCAAAGGATATGCAAAGGCAATTTACAGATGAGGAGATCAAAGTAATCCATAGCCATATGAAAAAATGTTCTAAATCATTAATTATTAGAGAAATGCAAATTAAAGCTTCTCTGAGGTACCACCTCACACCTCTCAGATTGGCCAGTATGACCAGGAAGGATAATGATCATTGTTAGAAGGGATGTGGGAAATCTGGGACACTATTACACTGTTGGTGGAGCTGTGAACTCATCCAACCCTTCTGGGGAGCTATTTGGAACTATGCCCAAAGGGCAACAAAAATGTGCATACCCTTTGACCCAGTAATACCACTACTGGGTCTATACCTTGAAGAGATGAGGGAAAAGGGTAAAAACATTACTTGTACAAAAATATTTATAGCAGCCCTGTTTGTGGTGGCAAAGAATTGGAAATCCAGTAAATGTCCTTCAATTGGGGAATGGCTTAGCAAACTGTGGTATATGTATGTCATGGAACACTATTGTTCTATTAGAAACCAGGAGGGATGGGATTTCAGGGAAACCTGGAGGGATTTGCATGAACTGATGCTGAGTGAGAGGAGCAGAACCAGAAAAACACTGTACACCCTAACAGCAACATGGGAGTGATGTTCAACCTTGAAGGACTTGCTCATTCCATCAGAGCAACAATCGGGAACAATTTTGGGCTGTCTGCAAAGAAGAGTACCATCTGTATCCAGATAAGGAGCTGTGGAGTTTGAACAAAGTGTAAGGACTATTCCCTTTAATTTAGAAAAAAAAACAGATAGCTTATTGTCTGATTTTGTTACCTCTTAGACTTCTCTTCTCTTTAAGGATATGACTTCTTTCTAATCACACCCAATTTGGAACAAGGTACAACATGCAAACAAAGTAAAGACTGACAGAGTGCTTTCTGGCGGGGGGAAGCAAGTTTGGGGGGAAACATGTAAAACTCAAATAATATCTTTAATAAAAATAAATTAAAAAAAAAACAAGGGCCCCCCTATCTTGTAAATCTCATCTGGAGTAGAATTAACATCAGATGATTTGCTATATTAAAGGAGCCTGATGACATTCAAAACCCCTTCTTCAGTTAGAACTTCAGCTATGGAGGGATTGACTTCAACTTGGCATAAATGGTCAAAATGATAGTCTTAGTCTATAAGAACATTATGGAAGTTCAACCCATTTTTTTTTCCTAGATCATGTACTTATCACTAATCAAACTAGCTTCATCAATACTGAGTATGTGAATTGCACCATACATCTGTAGTCCATCTATAACCCACTTGCAGGGCATCATAAAAGCACTTTGGATTGTCACTATCAGCATAAAACTGAATTTCATTTACCTTCTTGCCTATTGCCTATCCAAGAATCCTCTCTAAACTTTGCTTATATTTCCTAGTATTAAGTACTACCTTTTTAGATGATTTATCTTATTATCCTGTGGCATTCTCATTTTTCATTTAGCATCTTGTGAATTTTCCCATCATTTTGTCAAATCATTCTTGATGTTTGCAAATGTTCTGACCCAGATGCTCAAACACAATGCTGTACACCAAATCTAATTGCCCTTCTCCTGTGTTTCTGCTCCACTGTTGCCAACTATGTTTTAATTCAGTTTTCCTTCCATGTTAGCAAAAAAGTGTTCCTGCTCAGAGAAGCATTCTAAAATGTTGACATTAATTCTTCTATTAGTCATTTTGCCTTGGGCTTGCTGCTTTGATTGAAAACAATTATTTAACTTGGAGAGAATAAGTCTATGATCAATTCAGCATTCTGTGCCACATATTGCCTTCATCACTCTTACATCCTGTCTGTCTCTTCTTCTTGCAATCATATTATCTATTAAATGCCAGCATTTGCTGTGAGGGTGCATCCATGAAACTTTGTGTGTAGGTAAATGGAAAACAGTGTGTGTGTGTGTGTGTGTGTCTGTGTAT
The DNA here is from genome assembly GCF_037893015.1 of Macrotis lagotis. Lineage (NCBI taxonomy): Eukaryota > Metazoa > Chordata > Mammalia > Peramelemorphia > Peramelidae > Macrotis > Macrotis lagotis. Next base: position 219,631,847 of record NC_133661.1, read on the forward strand.
CTTTGTGTCTGTGTGAATGAGAAAGTTAAGAGATGCACAAGTCTTCAGTAATACGTGACCATTGTTGTTGCTCTTTCTAACTCTATTCCTCTCAAAGATTCCCTGTCATGTATAGTATTCTAAGCCTACCTTTGATCTCATCAGGATTCATCATGGTGGAGGCACAGGAATTGATGATCCTGGCACGGCATGGCATTTTCAAGTGGAAATTACATTGTCAAGAACCTGCCATTCACCCCTTTTGGTAAGCATACAATCTTGGTGATTAGAATAGTTTTGATTGCAAAAAATGCCCCAGCTTTATGGCATTTCCCTTCACTGAGACCTCTTCAAAAAAATGTGTATCTAGTTTCAATCTCAATAAGTTGGTCTTTTGACAGCTTAGTTTCACTCAGGACTGTTATTTGGACGTGATATCTTCTGAGTTTTCACACAAAAGGAGCTATTCATCTTTCAAGTTTACTAGATTATGTGTTGTCTATGAGTGTGCACACATACCATGTACTGATGGGGAGTGGATTCCTCTTTGCAGATGTCTTTGCACTGTCTGTGTGTGTGTGTGTGTGTGTGTGTGTGTGTGTGTGTGTGTGTTTTGCCTACAGTCTTTTGTCTGTTATGGTAATCAGATCAGTGTTGGTCAGTTAACAGACAATTTGTAGGACGTCATTTCTAGCTCCTTCCTCAGGCCAGGAGTTAGGCAGTATGATCATTAAAAGTTGTCTCAGAGACCAAGGGAACTGCCAAATCCTACTGCTATTTACAGTAAGACAACAACTCTATGGACTGGCTGCCTTATTTGCAGGATTGTGACTCCCAGTGCATCCACACCTGCTGCTTTGTCACTTGTCTGTTTCCACAAGACTTTTTAATGAATAAAAATGTTTAAAATGGTATGAGTGATGTCTTCTGATTCATGTGTAAATTACAGTTAAGTGAGGCAGAATTGTATGAAGTCATTCTCTCTTCCAGAATCATCATAATTCAGTGGCAAGACAAAGTCAAGACAACTAATATGGTTCGAGACACAATGACATCTTTGACATCTTTGGTGTCTAATCAGTTCTAAACTTTAGCTGTTTTCATAGATGTTGGAACAAATTGTTCTCATCTACCCCCACTTCACCAGGGGAAGTATAAACATGCCTGGGGTAAACATTCCCCTAACTCAATGATTGGTTTGAGACCTCTTGGGTTATCCTCAGCCTCTTTATCTTTAGTCCATCTGCTGAAATGGTTTAACAAGGAGTGGTCTCTGTGCATGCTATAGCTTCTTAGGTGAATTAGATGGATACCAAAAATGGAAAGCAGCCTTCATACCAGAGGTACTAGTCTTCCCTGAAAAAAGCCTATATACTTAATATACCTATATTAGGATTAATACATTATAATATCATAAAGGAAACAGAAAAATTTTCTCACTCTGCCCAAGAATACTTCCCTCTCCCTGTTGGAATGATCTACTACTTTTCTCATGGAACCAATTATTAGTTTATGCATAGCCCAAGATGCATAACATAATCTTTTCATCCAATTACAAAGTATTTCCTGTGGAGTCTATCATTTAGCCATCTGGATGACATTTAGTAACTAAAAATCTTATGATCTTTTAAAATTAATTAAGGACTTTTCCACATATTGTCCCCATATAAAGGAAAATTCTTTCTATTGAGTTTCATATATTGATTATCTGAATATAGAGAGGGTAAAACTTCCCCCTTACCTGCATCATCTGCAAATTTGATAAGTTTATTCTATGTATCCATAAAAGTAGATTTTTTTTTTTAGTTTTTGCTAGGTAATGGGGTTAAATGGCTCACCCAAGGCCACACAGCTAGGTAATTATTGTTGTGTCTGAAGCTGGATTTGAACTCAGGTACTCCTGACTCCAGGGCCAGTACTCTATCCACTGCTCCACCTGGCTGTCCCTAAAGTGGATTTTTGTTGGAAAAAAGAGAGAACTGAAAACACATAATTTCAGAGAGATTATTGTCTCTCATTAAATGTCTAAGAATATTCTTTAAGTGTGAATTGATCCAACCTTTCTGGAAAGCAATCTGGAATTATGCCCAAAGGACAATAAAAATGTGCATGCCCTTTGTTCCAGAAAATACCACTACTGGGTCTATACCCTGATGAGATCATGAAAAAAGGGTAAAAACATTACTTTTACAAAAATATTCATAGTAGTCTTGTTTGTGGTAGCAAAGAATTGGAAATCAGATGAATGTCCAACAACTGGGGAATCACTGAACAAATTGTGGTATATGTATGTTATAGAATACTATTGTTCTATTAGATAAAGGGAGGGATGGGATTTCAGAGAAGCCTGGCAAGACTTGCATGAACTAATGTTGAGTGATGAACAGAACGAGAAGAGCATTATACACTCTAACAGCATCATGGGGCTGATGATCAAACTTAATGAATTTACTTATTACATCAATAAAATAACCAGGGACAATTTTAGAGTAACTGATGGAGAATACTATCTGTATCCAGAGGAAAAATTGTGGAGTTTTAACAAAAACCAAAGTCTATTACCTTCAGATTTGGGGGATGGATCACATTCTTCATCACAAGTCCATCACAGAAGTTATGTCCATATTATTCCATAATTTCTGTTGCTGATTGTAATTGCCTCCATCCATTCCTCCACACTACCATCTATTATATTTTCTCTCTCCTTTCACTCTGTCCCTCTTCAAAAATGTGTTGTGGGGCAGCCAAGTGGCACAGTGGACAGAGCACCAGCTCTGGAAGCAAGAGGCTCCAAGACTACATCCTACCCCAGAGACCCAGACCTATGGTCCTGGACAGGCCACCCAATCCCACCACCTCAAAAAAGTAAAAAAGAAAATGTTTTATAGCTGACTATTCTCTCCTATGACCTACCTTCTTCTCTAACACCCAATCCCCCTCCCCTCCCCCATCCCTTTCTCTCCTTTTTCTTCTAGATGTCTATACCCCATTGAATGTGTATGCTGTTTCCTCTCTGAGCCACTTCTGATGAGAGTGAAGGTTCCCTCATTCCCCCTCATCTTCCCCCTTCCATATCTTTGCAAAAACTATTTGAAATATTTTTAGATGAAATATCGTAGCCTATTCTACCTCTCCTTTCTTTTACTTTCAGCACATTTTCCTTTCACCCACTGACTCCATTTTTACCACACATTACATCTTCAAATTCATCTCTCTTGTGCCTCATCTATAAAAGCTCCTTCTACCTTCTCTATTAAATGAGAAGGTTCATATGAGTATTATTAGTATTATCTTCCATGTAAGAATACACACAGTTCATCATCATTAAGTCCCTCATAATTTACCCTTCTCATCCACCCTCTCTATGCTTCACCTGAGTCCTGTACTTGAAGATCAAACTTTCTGTTCTGCTCTGGCAATTTCAACAGGAACATATGAAATTCCCCTGTTTCATTGAAAGTCCATTTTTTCCCCTGGAAGAGGAGTCAGGTTAGCTGGATAGTTGATTCTTAGTTGTATTCCATGCTCTTTTGACTTCCAGAATAATATATTCCAAACCCTACAAGCCTTTAATGTAGAAGCTGATAAATCCTGGGTAATCCTAACTGCAGCTCCATGATATTTGAATTGTGTTCTTCTGGCTGCTTGTAATATTTTCTCTTTGACTTGAGAATTCTAGAACTTGCTTATAATATTCTTGGGGGTTGTTTTTTTGTGGATCTCTTTCTGGATGAGATAGGTGGATTCTCTCAATTTATATTTTACCCTCTGTTTCTAGGATATCAGGGCAATTTTCCTATAGAAATTCTTTTAAAATGAGGTCAAGGCACTTTTTCTGATCATGACTTTCAGGTAGCCCAAAAAATTTTTAAATTATCTTTTCTAGATCTGTTTTCCAGAACACTTGGGGTTTTTTAATAAGATACTTCACATTTTTTTCCAGTTTTTCATTCTTTTGGTGCTGAATTATTGTGTCTTGAGTTCTCACAAATGCATCAGCTTCCTTTAGTTTCATTCTGCATCTGAAGGATTTATTTTCCTCAGAGAGCTTTCTTATCTCCTTTTCCATCTGACCAATTCTGCTTTTTTTTTGCAAGGCAGTGGGGTTAAGTGGCTTGCCCAAGGCCACACAGGTCCTGCTGACTCCAGGGCCGGTGCTCTGTCCACTACACCACCTAGCCACCCCTCCAATTCTTTTTAAAGCATTCTTCTCCTCAATAACTTTTTGAACTATTTTATCCATTTGACCTAAGCTGGTTTTTAATATATTATTTACTTCAGCATTTTTGGGAGATCTCCTTGATTAAGATGCTGACTTCATTTTCATGTTTTCCTTGCATCTCTCTCATTTCTTTTCCCAATTTTTCTATCTCCCTTATTTGATTTTCAAAATCTTTTTTGAGCTCTATCATAGCCTGAGACCAACTTCTATATTTCTTGGAGTCTTTAGCTGTAGAAGCTTGGGATTTCTCATCTTCAGACTGAGTATTTTGATCTTTCATGTGACCAAAGTAATTGTCCATGGTCAGGTTCCTTTTTTTTTCTGTTTACTCATTTCCCCAGTCTGTGCCTGGTTTGGGTGCTTTCTGAGCTTTTGAGTGTTACTGGGACACCCTTGCAAGGACCTCAGCATGTGAAGTTCTGACTGCTCTTTTGGTCTATTGAATGACCACTAGCACACATCTCTTCCCTGGGGCTCTGAGAGGGGAGTACCCACTCTATGAAGGGGCCAAACTGAGACCAGGGTCTGAATATCATTAAATCTCCAGAGTCCTGTCCCAGGGACAGAGGACAGACCTCAGCAGTCTCCCTCCACTCCCTTACCTTCCATGAGCTGAGCATTCAGGGCTTGGCTGCTGGGCAACTCCACAGGCCTGCTTCCTTTTCCTGGAATCTGGGCTGTGTTGAGGGCCTGGGTTTTGAGCTTGCTCTGGTAGAGGTCTCCCTTCTGATGTTCCAAGTTGTGCTTGGTGTTCCCTGGGGTGCAGGTCAGAAAACTGCTTTTGCCGCTGGGAGTCAGGGCTCCCAGGTACCCTGGGGTTCTTTCCAGAGGGCTGAAGCTCCTTCACTCCTGCTGCTGCCCCTCCAACCCTGCAGAGCAGAGTCCTCCCAGTATTTTCCAGGCTACCTTAAGATGGAGAATTACCTCACTAGATCTTCCTGTGGGTTCTGTCTCTGGAAAATTTAGTTAGAGTCATAATTTTAAGGTATTTAAAATATTTTAGAGAGACCACCTCTGTACTCCTGCTGCCATCTTGGTTCCTCCCTTCGATTTTTTTTAAAGTGTCTTATGAAGTACATATTTTTGCTGTCTCTATTTTTTTTTTATTTTCTCCTCAAGGATATGATTTCTCTCACAATACATTCAATTTCAATCAATGAATAGCATGGAAACAATGTAAAGATTATCAGACTTCCTTCAAAATGATAGATAAAAAAAAGATAGGTAAAATTCAAAACCTTACAAAAAATGATAGGTAGAAGCTACTATTGTATATAATTGGAAAACAAATAAAATAGTAATAAAAAGCATATTCTTTTGGTATGTTAATTACATGGTTTGGGAACAGTCTATCTATACTATCATTACTACCACCACCACCATGACCATCAGAATCATTATCATCATCATCATCATAATCACTAGTATTTATAAATCACCTGAAGATTTGCAAATAGTATCTCCTGGGAAGTAAAGGTTATTATTCTCATTTTGTAGATGAGCAGATAAAGGTTTTGTGCCTTGTTCAGAGTAATACAACTGGTCAATGTCTGAGGACAGTCAGTCTCCAGGCCCAAACACTCTATCTGTTGCTATCATGTATATCATTTTCTGTAGTTAAATTTGCCTTGAAATACAAAAGACAAAAGTTTTTTAAAATGCTTTATTGAAATCAGGTTCTAGAATTTCTATAATTTGTACAGTCTTTTTTAAAAATTGTATTTCATTATATGAAATTTGAGCAAACAGTTAATTCCAAGAAATCATTATCCATATTCTCTCTCTCTCTCTCTCTCTCTCTCTCTCTCTCTCTCTCTCTCTCTCTGACACCATAGGCTATAGTATATCCACAAAGCATTACCCTTTTCCCCTATTCTCTTATTTTTACCAAAATACCTTCACTATGTTGAGATGTGTAGATCCATAGATCTTGTTTTTTAGGCTTTTGAAAGGCAAAGGGGGTTAAGTGGCTTGCCCAAGGCTACACAGCTAGGTAATTATTAAGTGTCTGAGACCGGATTTGAACCCAGGTACTCCTGACTCCAGGGCTGGTGCTTTATCCACTATGCCACCTAGCCACCCTTGATCCATAGATTTTCACATGGATTTATCTATTAGGGACATAGAGTGTTGCTTCACCAACATTTTCAGAATATTGCCTACTTAAAACTCAATTTCCCATTCTACAGTCATTAGTATTTTCAGAAATTTGATTTCTTTGTTATAATAATAGAGGCAGGTTTAGAGATCAATAATATTGTTTCTCACAGTGACTTCTCCAGGCCACAGTGAATTCCTTAACTGCAATCCAGGTTAACAAACATGAAAATTTCCCCAATTTAAAAAAAAAGCTTCTAGAAACTTTTCAACTGTGCCTCCAAAGCTTGCATTTTCTGTACTGAAGACTATAACCTTTTCTCTCTGAATACTGTCCTAAGAATGCAACCAGGAAGACAATTAATATGAAAAATGAATGTTTTATGCACTAAGAAATGAGAGATTTTTGAATATCAGCCTCATTAAATTCTCATTATTTACAGATGAAGCAGTTTGAATTACCTTGTAGCTTTTTTCATCTTTTTTGTTTCTTCCATTATTCTACATGCAATGGTTTTGTCATTTTAAGTGCCCAAATTTATACCAGGCATTTAATTATTTTGACAGTATATTGCGAAATATGAATCTTGCAGAAGGAAGAGGGTTTGGTTATGGGAAATATTTCCTGACTTGTGCAAGAGAGAAATCTTGAAATCTTAAAGTTCAGTTGGTAAATAAAGTCAAAGCCATCCAGAATATAAAAAGGATATATGAAATTCAGTGATTCTTTTTATAGTTCCCATTAATAGTGAATGTGGAAGCAAAACATAATGCTATAAATCCCTCTGAGTTAAGGGGGATAGAAAGACAATAATAAAGGTCAATTTCTCCACTATCAATTTGCAATGATGGGACATTTGATTGCCAAAGGAAGAAATGGATGCAACCCAAAATTACTTTGACTCCAAAAAGATACATAATACCATGGCTTTTAAAGAATTAACATGGGAACTCCCATTTACCTCCACCCTCAAGCAATAAAGTAGATGTCTACAACTTGTTCTAATTTGATGTAAAGTGATGCAAAAGATAACAGTGGTGATGATCTGCAATAAACTAGGATCCTGTTTGATAATTGTAAAACACAGAATGGGCATTTGAAATATATGAAAAGATAAAGAGAAGGGATTGAAGTTTTGTGAGCAATTACTGTTATCAATAATTACAATGTGCAAAAAAAAAGAAAATAGAAGGGAACAATAGCACAGTAATGACTTTTGGGGCACCAATTCTCTGAAATGGTCAGAAGTCAGCTCTCAAAAATACAATAGCCAAGAAGAGAAGGCTGGTGACTACTACTAATTAATCTGGAATGTTCTTTAACATTAAAAAAAATAAGCACAAAAACAGCAAAGTCATTAAATGTCTGCACAAAAACGATATCTCCTCCCCAGGTCTCCTCTGTTTTCTCTGGCCCTCACTTTCCTTATTCCTGTGCCCTACTAGTATACAATACTATATGTTACTGTGAGTATATACTTAAATTTTTTATGGATTAGCTTGATATGGAATATTGGCAATTCAGAGTAGAAATGTATCTTGATCCTGGAATCTATTTCATCCTGGGGCACCAGCACATATGAGCAAGCACACACAGATAAACTGATTTAAAGTTGGTCAGGTAAACATCTGTTCAGTCAATTTGAGACAACACTGATTGATATACTCAATGTTATTTGTTCAACAATGAAAAATGGCCTATGACTCCCCAAAGGATTTCAGCAATTTCCTCTATATTCTTCCTCCTACATTTAGGGTCTGTGTTCTTAAGAGTTATTTCCTAATCTCCCAGAATTACTGTAAGCACAGTAGGAGTTTTTATGACCCTATCCTCTCCTCACCTAAGAAAGTATTCAGATAGATCTCTAACTGACTTAAAGGGCAATGTTTAACTTGTTGTGACACTGTATCAGTCTTTTTCCCATTAAAAAAATCAATAATCTTTTATTTAACACCTACTGATTGCAAACACCTGGAGCTACAAAGATGCTAAGACATGATGCCTTTATTCATGTAACTCACAGAAAAACATTGGAGATGAAATAAAAATATACTTTATAATAAATATAATGCAGAATATAATATAATAATAACAAAACAGAACTACAAAGAACTATACGATATCAGACAAAGGAAAAAATATTTCTGAACTGGTAAAAGAATCAGTGAAGACTTCCTGGATGAGATGATATTTGAACTGGACCATGAAGATAAATTGGGATATGTACTCCTGGAATCTTTTGATATCTTATCTCTCTCTGCAGGTTTGGATAGCATTCCCATATAGGACATGGGGATGGGGGTAGAGGAAGGCATAAAGCTGGTGCCTGGGACAGAGATTATTGCTTTTTGGTTGTTTGTTTTTACTTTTAGATAATACTGAAAAGCTAGGGAAGGCTTGAATTGGGAGAGGGTTGGAATAGAATTGAAGTTTGAGTTTATTGACTAGAGAATATGGAATCACTGAAGGGTTTTTTGAACAGAGCATGACATGTTCAGTTCAACATATAAATAAGATAAAGCCAGAGGGGAAAAAAAGAAAGAGACTGGAATTAAGGCATCTATTAAGAGGCTTTTACAATGATTCAGGTGAGACTGAGAACCAATATAAGTGGGGTCAGGTGGTCCTATAATCTCTGCTACTGGAGAAGGCAAAATTTATGGATGTTGTTTCAGTAGGGCTAAAGATGTTCAGAATTTTGAACTAAACCCGGCACCAATAATATGATTTCCCCCCTCCCAATTGAGGGGGCCATCAGCTTACCTTAGTCAAAGTTAGAAACAGAACAAATCAAACATAACTGCTGTGGAATAAGAGTGGGAAAGGCATTCACTTGTAGTTTTGATAAGATAGGACGAAAAGAAAAAAATGTAGCCAGTAAAATGACACTTTAGGCAAGTTTTCTGGGCAAGTTAACAGTTGCCTCAACAAAGTCAGGGACTCTGAGGGGCGGGTAAAAAGCCATTTTTATTGAGACCTAAAAGGAGTGAAGGGGAATTAATAAATCTTATAATTATTTGTAACTAGGAAAAGTGAGTTGATCTTCAGGTGTGGTTGATCATGTCTTTCTCAGATAATTAAATAATTTTGACTCTATTTTGACCTCAACTGCCTCTTAGCAAACTTAACTTGAAAATCAGATTCATTTCAATCAAGATCACCCAATCAGCCTTTCCTTGAGGAAACCAAACCACATCTAATTTTGACAAGGAGAGGCAAAGAGAGAAGAACTCTCTCTTGGGGAGGGCCCCAGTCTAAACTGGTTATTTGATTGCAGGCAAAAAAACACAGGTTAAATTGTCCTGAAGGCTCAAAGTGATCATATTGTCTGCCCATGCTTCTTTGAGAAATGGGGTTTGACAAAATGGAAATAGAATCCATTACAAAGGACAATCCATTATTAAATGGTATAGCATAATTTAAATTTTTTTCTAGGGGGGGAAAAAAGAAAGAAAAGGTAGAGAAAAGTAGATTACTACTTTGTCTAGGTAAGTATAGACTTATAGATGTGCCCTACACAAAATCCAAAGCCTTCCTGATATTTTTGATACTGATATGCTTATAGTAACTAAAAAGGAAAACAATTTGTGAAAAGAAAAAAAAGGAGCAAATAATCACTGAGAGGATAGAGTATAGATAATCACTCCTGGTATAAGGAAAATATGGGTTCTAGATATGTCTCTGACATTTGCATGACTCTGACATGATCAATGGGACCATAGACAAATCACAATTTCTCTGTGAACCAGCTAACTCTAAGATGATAAATTAGAGAAGGTTTGCTGACCTGCATCATTGGATGTTTTGTCTACAATGGGAGCTTACAACAATTTTTGAAATTGCAGATCTGGCCAGGGCCGGGGAGGGGAAGGGGGGAAATTCCTGGAAACAGGATGAGTAAAAAAAACATATTTTAAAAATGTTAATAAATTGCCACCCAGAAAGCTTTTCCTGATTCCACCTCTAAACTGATTCTGACTTTTCTCACAAAACTATATTTTTTTTATTCCTTTTGCATTATAAATGTAGTTCTGATTTTTCCTGTTATTCCCTCAGAAAATGAAAGCTGCTTGAGGGAAAGAGTGATTTAATTTTTATGTTTATATCCCAGCACCTATCACAGTGCCTAGAATAAAAATAGATAGTTTAATAATTGCTTATTGCTTGATTGATTAATAGTAAAGAAGAAGGACAACTTATAGACTTTAAAGAAACAGTTTCTATAAAATACAATGTCATTTAAAGGAAAAGAAAAGAAAATATTGAAATGCAACACTGGACATAAGAGGATTCTCAAGTGTGTAGTATGTTCAAGGTCATTCACTGGACCATCATCAATGCCTTAAATCCTCAGATTATAGACATAATAGAATGTAATGGCTCCGCAGGGTATGTTTGGAATGTTTGTATCAAGGACTACTCTGAAGCACTTTAATCTGTAGTTCATAGCCACATAGAGGATCATAGACCTGCAGGTCTCCTTGGAGCTATTTGGATTTATCATTTGATAGTCCATTTGGAGGAGACATGAACTAACTTGAGGCTGAGACTAGGGGGATGGCCAGTCATATAAAAGTCTATTTCTACCTATAATTGGTAGCAGATGTGTGATACTGTTGATTTTAAAAATCTTGGAATCCATGTTGCCACATAAGCACAGTTTTCTTATTAAAATATCAAGTATCAATTAACAGCTATTTATTAAAGCACTGGTTATATGCCCATCACTGTGTTGGATGATGGGCAAAAATTAAAATGTGTTTACCTTCAAAGAGTTAACATTCTATCAGGTAAGGCAACATATACATATATAAATATATAGAATTTAAATTTAAAATTAAAATATAGAGTAATTATGGGGGAATTTATGACTAGAGGGGTCAAGAAAGGATGGAAAGAATATTAGAGATGATTTTTGCAAGCATAGCCCTTGTAGAAGAAAATGCTAAGGATGTTCAGAATTTTGAGGAAATTAAGCATCTATGAGGCAAAAGAAAGGAAGAAATGCATTCTGGGTGTGGGGAATAGCCTATGCAAAGATATAGAAACAAAAGATATAGGAAAACATCTGAAAAACAGAAAAGTACCCAATTTGACTGTATCAAAGACAATTTGAAGGACAGTAATGTAGAAATACACTAGCAGTACAGATAAGACTCAGATTTTTTTTTAAAGGTTGAAACATGAGTTTACATTTCACACTAGAAGTAGTCAGTGTTAATTGTTTACATTTCTCCATATATCTTCCCTTTCTTTCTCGCAGAGAAATATATCTTTCTGGGTTGTGCCTATTCATTGTTCTTCCAGCAATGTGTACCTGTCATCACACTATCTTTCCAACATTGATTATTTCCTTCTTTTGTCATCTTTGTCAATTTGCTATGAGTGCAGTCAAACTTTCAGATTATTTTGATTTGCATCTCTCTTTTAAGAGAAATTTAGAGTTTTCTAACATTTGGTTGCCACTGGAGTATATTAAGCAGCCTAGTGATTTTCATCTTTGTCTTTAGGATGGACTGGCAAAAAAAAGAAGAGATTTGAGACAGGGAGATTATTAATTTTTATTATTTTTTTAGTTTTATTTTGCAAGGCAAATGGGGTTAAGTGGCTTGCCCAAGGCCACACAAGAAACAGGGAGAATATTAAAGACATTATTTCAATGTTTTCATCAGGGCACAAGGACCTGAACTAGAATGATAAAGGAGACTGAGCATTGAATCTGAGACTGCAAATGTAGGAATCTAAATGATGGGTACCAAATCTCCAAAATATTTAAGTAATTTAACTATAGTTAGTAACAACTAGGATAGCATGAATATCAATTCCATTAAGGAGAGAAATAAGAGAAAAATTTCAGCATAACCATATGATTTTTTAAAGACAGCTTTGAGGTTTTTTGCATGTTCAGGTCACCACAAATGAATAAAAGTAGCCTTTTTTCACTAAGTCAAGAGTTGGAATATGTTGCATCTTTAAAAATTGCCAGACTGGGCCAGACACTAGCTTCCCCAAAGTATCCAGGGAAGATGAAGATGTGTCCTAATTTGAGTTGGTGAGGGGAAGAATAGGTTGCTTGGGAATGACACCAATGGCAGAGAGCCACTAAACCTCCTTAAATATATTAGAGAAACCTGGGAGAGGGTGAAATGTAATACAATCAACTGCCAGACAGTGAGGGCAAAGATACTTATTCATAAATTTTCAGAATTTTATTATTTATTGTTTTGCAGTTGTTCTTTCCATGTAAATTGATCATATTATTGTGTATATTGTTTTCTTGGCTGCTTACTTCAATCTGAGTCAATATATGTGTCCTTCTATGTTTCTCCATATTCATCATGATCATTGTTTCTTATAACACAGTAATATTTCATTATAATTATGTACCACAATTTATATAGCTATTACATAATTGGTGAACATCTCCCTTATTTTCAGTTTTCTGCTACAACAAAAAATGTTGCAATTAAATATTTCTTCACAATTCTTATCAGTGGACTCCCTATATCAAAAAGTATGGAGTTTTTTTCAATTTCATTTCATAACTTCAAACTGCTTTTTCAGAATGATTGTTCCTATTCATTGTTCTTCCAGCAATGTGTACCTGTCATCACACTACCTTTCCAACACTGATTATTTCCTTCTTTTATCATCTTTGTCAATTTGCTATGAGTGCAGTCAAACTTTCAGATTATTTTGATTTGCAACTCTCTTTTAAGAGCAATTTAGAGTTTTCTAACATTTGGTTTTGCCACTGGAGTATGTTAAGCAGCCGAGTGATTTTTCATCTTTGTCTTTAGGATGGACTGGAATAAAAAAAGAGATTTGAGACAGGGAGATTATTAAAGAAACTATTGCAATGCTTTCATCAGGACCTGAACTAAAATGTTAGCAAGATTAGGTAACAATTTGTATATATGAGATGAAGAAGACTGAGCATTGAATCTGAGACTGCAAATGTAGGAATCCAAATGATGGGGTACCAAATCTCTAAAATATTTAACTAATTTAACTATAGTTAGTAACAACTAGGTTAGCATGAATATCCATTCCATTATATTATTATTCCAAGTGGTTAATAAGTGCTTATATACCAGGACCTGTCCCGAGTGCTGGCATCACAAAGAGAAAATAAATAATAGTCCCTGTCTTCAGGATCTTCATCCTATTGGAGAGAAAGATATGAAGAGAATTAAATATGAAGTAATTTCAAGTGGGAAATAGTTCTTACTACTAAGGTATAGAAGATGAACCTGATCTGTTCTTTAAGAGTACCTTGGTTCTCTATAAGGTAAAGGTGAGGTAGGCACATATTCTAGACCCAGAGAATCACCTTTATAAAAGTAGAGATATACGGAAGAAGGAAAATTGTTTATGAGGAATAGTTGGCAAACAAGTTTTACTGGAATGAAAGTTACATGAGAGATTTTTCCCCATTCTTCGACTTTTCAGTAATCATTTGTATAATCAATATCATATTGCTTGCCTTCTCAAGGGGTAGAGGAAGGAGGGATGAAAAAAATTGAAACTCAAAGTTCTAAAAGATATATTTTTAAAAATTAATTGGTAGATAGACAGCTAGTTATGAAAAATGTGTATGCATATTTCAAAAAGAGAGAGAAGAAGGAGGGGAGAGACAGAGACAGAGAAACAGAGACAGGACAGAGAGACAGAGAGAGACGAGAGAGAGAGAGAGAGAGAGAGAGTTACTTAGTCAAGAATCACATTTTTCAGTTTTTCCATGATGTATAAGACTTGGGCTAGATGACTGGGACAGATTGAGCATAGTTGAGATCTCTTTTAGCATCTCCTTAATTATTTTGGATTTCAGTAACCCATTGACTATTATTAGTTCAATCTTCCTAGTCCAATATTCATTCATCTTGGCCTAGAATACAAAATAATATTTAATTTAAGTCATTCTGCTTTCTCTTCATCAACTTCCCATTCTCCCTGTCTTTCTTATATTATCCATTTCCCCCCCCCCCAATTCAGGGTTTTAGAACCTGTTGTTTTTTGGCCTATGCCTTTAAGCTCAATCCATCCGAAGCTTTCACATTGTGAAATTATTACTAGAGGGCTTTGGCTCATTATGTATTCATCCCCCTCATCAGTCTGCTTAAACAATATCTGTTACTCTTCAACAGAATGTTTCTCTTCCAATTTTCATATTTGAAAGATTTCTGTCTTTTTGGTTGAAATCTCCGCCCCCCCCCCCGTAGTATTTTAGACCATATGAATCTTATTTATCCTTTTTCCCAATCTTTGAAATGCTTTCCCCCCTAAATTTAGGGTACATCTTTTTGTGTTTCTTTTCTATTATTCTTGGTTAAAAAATTTCAATATTGGAGTGTTTATTTACCTCTGATGGTCCCATTATTTCCATCTCAGCAATAAGGTCCTCCTGCTGGTGAGAATTAGATCCAGGAAAAAAATAGTTGCCCTAGTTGTTTTCTCTTCTGTTTGAAGAATGAAGTTATTGTTAAATCAAGAATTTATTCACTTCTCTGCTTTAGGCAGAGATCCAGTAAATGTCCAGATAACTGAAGTCTTCTTTCACAACTATATTATACCTCTGTTCCAAGCCTGTGATTTGTTTTCTATTTTTTCTTTCTATTCATGTGGTCTGCAGTATATTCTCATAAAAAATATTGTTTCTCTCTTTCCCTCCATTGATCTTCTACTAAATCCTCTCTACCATTTCCCTTTAAATTTCTGGGTTCCCTTATATAAAAATACATCATCTTAAAATATGTATATTATTATAAAATATATATTATAGTATATATTATGTATGTTTATTTTATATATATATAATTAGATCTATAGATTCTATAAGATATTTAATGATATATATAAAATCACTGTATATAATATATACTATATTATACAATACTATAAAATTCATGTGGTTTTATGTATTATATAGTAATTAAAGTTTTAACAGTGTTATAGTATCATAATACTATCTCTTCATCTTCTTTAAAATTATCTTATTCCTTTTGCCTAAGGTGTATTTTTATTCCACATCCATATTCTAAACATGAGCTTCATACTACTAAGGTTCAGTGATACATACAATATGAAATCAAATGTGCTTTTTGGAGTTAAGAACCCTAATTCATCTTGCTAATTAACTATACAACCAAGTTAAATGTAATCTCTTTGAAGTAACAGTTTTCATTTTATCTCTATGACCCCAGAACATAGCACAATATTTTGAACCTAGTAAGTGCTAAATAAATGCATTGGATTGTTGAATCAAACACTTCCTACATTTCAGATCTTGAGTTTTATTGCTGGATCTTTTCTTGGATTTTTATCTCTTGTGAATTGTTGAACATCTCTACTATTGTTTTCTTACTTACATTACAGCTGTTACTCCTAATAGTATCTAGCTTGAAAGATAAAAGTAGGCATTATGCAATGTTTCTAATAAGGGTATCACCTGCTCTCACACTCTTAGATGGGTTGTAATCAAAAAAGTATTCCTCTCCCAGGCTTCTAGGCCACTTACAATCCTCAGGAGAGAGAACAAAAGAATTAAGCAAGATTTCTATGTGGCAGAACTCTGAACCTCTATGGAATCTGGCTAAAATGATCTAGATGATTTTACTTATATACTCGTGTTAATGTGCATACCCAAGGAGTAGAATTATCAGCAGTTATACTGAAAAGTTCAGAATTGTTTTAGACACAATCTTTTAAAAAGGACTTAGGCAGAGATGCTATTGAATCACTAGGTCATCCAGGTTCAGCAGGATGACAAAATGGTTAAGTATTGGGCATGGAGTCAGAAAATCTTTAGGTTCATGTCCTGATTAAGACGCTTACTAGTTGTATGATTTGTGCAAATAACTTTATCTCTCTAAAACGTTTTTTAATCTGTAAAACAGTAATATTGGTAGCACCTATCTCATTTTTTGTGAAGACTAAATGAGATAACTTAAAAAAGTGCTTTTCAATCTTTAAAATACTATGTAAATGCTAGCTGTTAAAACAATGACTGCATTTTTTTTATTTTGGTTTTATTTGGAAGCTTTCCATTTTTTCTTCTTTTTTTATTCTGAACTTTACAAATATGAAGCGAATTTTACATTTACATATAGATAGATAGATAGATAGATAGATAGCAAAAGAGGATTGTACATGAAATGGCCTGATTTTCTTCTTAAATATATCATAAATACAGTATGAAAATTTCAAAGCTATACTCAGTGATTTCTTCTGGCCCTCCTTATATTCACTAATGAGATAAAAATAATGCTTCCATGAGCCTCCATTTTCTTCTTTCTTTTTATTTTTGGAAATTCTACCCATAGCCCCACTCTCTCTCTTTCCCTCTAAGCAAAAATTAAAAAATCAAAATAATTATAGTCCATTTTAAATACACATTCATAAATGAATTCCTCAATTTCCATCATATTCTCTGTTGGAAGTTGGGGAGTATACTTAATACTGGCATACTACAGGGGTGGCTAGGTGGCACAGTAGATAAAGTACCAGCTCTGGAGTCAGGAGTACCTGGGTTCAAATCCGGTCTCAGACACTCAATAGTTACCTAGCTGTGTGGCCTTGGACAAGCCACTTAACCCCATTTACCTTGCACAAACCTAAAAAAGAATACTGGCATACTAGAATCATGATTGGTCATAGTTGTTAAATTTTTCTAGTTTTCTTTTACTAAGTGTTATTATCATACAAATTATTCTTCTTGTTCTGCTCACTTCATTGCATAAATCCATATAAATCTCCCCAAATTTCTCCAAAACCATTCCTTACTTCATTTCTTTTGGTTTAATAGTATTCCTCTACATTTACTTACCATATTTTGTTCAATGATTCTCCAATAGATGGGTACATCCTTACTTGATAGTTCTTTATCATGACAAAAAGAGCATGATAACATCATTCTTATTAATAGCTTCTGAAACCTGGTGGCTACTGGACCATACCAGATCTTTGCAAAAAAAAAAAAAAGTCATGATGATGAATTTACCAAAAAGTAAATTGCCAAGAATGTGAAAATTATATTTGATAATTATATATATATATATATATATATTTGACAATTACATATTAGGGCTAAATACCAAAATACCAATAAGGAAATCATAATTCTATTATTCTGAGGTCCTGTACTGTTCTCAAAATCCCCCAAAAGGAATACTGCTGGTAGTATATTTATCAAATGAGGAAAAGTGAGAATTTTTTATTATGTTAATTTATATACCAAATATAAATGTGTGTGCCTCTTAACTGATTAAGAGTCCAATTCTAGGGGACAGCTAGGTGGCACAGTGGGTAGAGCACCAGCCGTGGAGTCAGAAGGAACTGAGTTCAAATCCAGTCTCAGATACTTAATAATTGCCTAGCTCTGTGACCTTGAGCAAATCACTCTTAACCTTTTTGTCTTAAAATAAAATTTTTTTTAAAGATTCTGATTCTATATATTTTATGTGATGGGTCTAATAAAGCAGAACAAAACAAAGTTGACAATGAAATGACAATCAAGATAAGATAAGAAGCATTCACTATTATACTTAATTTAATACAAATCATTTTTAAGCTTTTAGAACCAGATAGGGGAATTAAAGTTTTACTTAGTCTTATTTCCATAGAAACTAAATAGTTTGTAGAGCTAGTCAAGCATCTGATTTCATGATCACATCTTCTTAAACTTTCATGCTTACTGAATATTACCTCCAAAAGTAGCAGCAGAGGGAAAGGTCTAATTGAAAGGGATGAAACGATTCACAAGTTTTTGACTTTATTAATCAGACACCCACAAGTATCAAATTAAAGGAATTTTTTTTGGTAACCAGCTACAGGAGTGAGGAAAAGAAAGAGGGGGGAAAAGAAGAGGGGGTGAAGGAAAAAGAGAAAGAAGGGAAGAAAATGAAGGAGGTGGGAAAAAAGAGACAGAGAGAGATGCCAATGTGTATGTATACATACACTAACTTCAGATTCCCACTTGGTAAACATGCCTAAATATTTCTGAAGCTATAAAAGGAAAGCTAAGTAAATACCAGCTGTGTGAGTTTATCTAGAAAGAGGAAACATGCAAAAAAGAAAGGAACCATTGCTCCATGGTTAATCCAAAAGTTAAGACAGTTAAGAAGGTAAAGAAACACTATAATCATTCAGACACTACTATTTAACATCATTCAATGATTTGGACATTAGTTAGATTGATTTGACCTTGTTTTAAAAAAGGAGAATTTCTAAATTAGAATGTAAGTAAAATTGAAAGCAAATGTTCAATGAAAAACAGAGAATTGTTTTCTAATGTTTATGAAAAGTCCCTAAAACAATGGAATGATTATATCCTTGTAAATCTTGGGAAAGACTGGTAAAAGAGTCATAGGAGGTGGCTGTCTTCCACAACACCAAACTCTCTCTAGATGTATAGTTATATAATTCTGTAATTAATGCCAGTCCCTCAGAGGGTGAGATAAGCCATTTGGAATATTGCTGCAGGGAGATTCCAAGAGGTTCTTGTATTATGGAGTACTCTTGACCTTTATCAAAATAATAAGTAAATTCATGGAATCCCAGGTTAAGAATCCATGTACCTTAAAAATCATCTTCCCAAAGGAAGATAAGGAAAGGTAGATTATGGAGTACTCTTGACCTTTACCAGTCCAACTTTTCTGGGTTTCACCATTCTTTTGTCAACTGTCCCCTAAGGTTGACTGTGAAGGGATTTAGGTAGATTCTTCCAAGGCATTTTTTTCAAAGAATGTGCCCTGGGAAGATTTTATATCTTAGTCTTTTTATCTACCTACTCTGAGGAGACAAACACTGAACATCAGAAAGAGCAGAGTATAAGCTTCAGTGAAGACTAGGGAAGGGGACAAACCACTCTGGACTTTCTAAATGGGAGGGATTAGCACTAACCATATTTCCAACAAGAATACAAGGTGAGTGGATAGGATCTCAGAAAAGCAACTGAGGCAGACAAAAATTAGAAAAATCAGAATGAAAACCCTTAAAGACATTTTCCTTACCAGTAAATATGTATGTTAATGTATAGGAAAAGAAGCACTAATCTTCTTTCAGCTTCAGTTTCCTCATGTGTAAAATAAGTATAAAAATAGCTCTTTTCCCACTGGGTTATTGTGACAATATAACTATTATGATGATGATGGTGAGGAGGATGTTGATGATGGTGATAGTGATGGTGATGCCATGCTTCTTTCTAACCATATGACTTTGAATGAATTACTTCCTAATTTATCCCTGTTGGGTGGCAAAATGATTAATTTCTAAGGTCTTTTCTTGGTCTCAGATTCTATTTATCTGTTTTTAATTGCAAAAATGCTTTAAAATTTTTTCAGAATCAAATTCAATGTAAGTAGACAGATTATATGACCCATAATTCCTTAAAGTTTGAGTTTGAGTGATTTTCATTTTGACCTGAATGTTTGTTAGTATCACAATAAAAATGAATGTATAGCTAGCATCTGAAAGGTATTTAGCATAATCATAATTCATTGTAGTAGTATTGATTAAAGATAAAATGTATTTGAATGAATAGTAGGTAGAGATGGGTAGAGCTTAGTAACATACTATATTCTAAAGGAAGAATCAAGACAAAAATAAATTGTCAAAAGGATCATCATTAGAAGCTTGGTCCTGAAGGGTTCCTGCCCACTCATAGTAGGATATGAGTACTTAAGAGAAGGGAGATGAGTGAAAAGGAAAGGAAAATATGCCCTTGTTCCACTTAATTTGAGTTGGCAGATGAGACAGCTATTTAAGGATGTTTCCTTCTTGACAACTCTAATACTTTTCGCCTGTTAGGTCTTCCAACTATCTCTTTCCCCATGAGACTGAAGCTTTTTTTAACCTTTTGCCTGACATGGACCCCTTTGGCAGCTTATGGGTCACTTTTTAGAATAAAGTTTTAAGTGTATGCAATATATAGGATTATATTGAAATGAAGTTATCAAAATGATAAATAAATTCATGGAATCCCAGGTTAAGAATCCATGTACCTTAAAAATCATCTTCCCAAAGGAAGATAAGGAAAGGTAGATAAATTTGCAGTTTTCTCAACTTCTGCTTTTGCATTGGAGAGAAGTATTGACATCAGACAAAATGTAATTTCAAATTTAACTTCAAAGTTTCATATAGAGATCTTACCATTTGAATAGTGAAAGAGACAAAAGAAGAAAGGAAAGGAAATGAACATTTATTAAATGCTGGCTATGTGATTCCTTTGTGCTGAGCACTTTACTAATATCTCATTTACTATCACTTCACAATAATCTTGTGAAGTGCTACTATTATCCTCACTTTATAGTTGAGTAAATTGAAACATGTAGAAATCTTGGTGTGCCATGGATCAGGGTCATACACATAACATTTGAAGTTGAATTTAAATTCAAGTCTACCTGACTACAGGTCCAATATGCTATGTATTGTACTATCTACCTGCACAAAAGTATGCTGTCTATTTTATGAGGTTTTTAAATAAATGCTTAATATTAAAAATAAGTTTGGAGAATAACTTCATCCCCTTCCCTTAAGAAATTGATTGTTGGGGGGGGGTGGAGCCAAGATGGTGACAAGAGTGGATCATGTCCTAGGCGCTCTCTCATAAATCTTTGAAACTAAGGACTCTAAGTAAATTTTCGAGAGACAGAACCCACAGAGGGACCCAATGAGGCAGTTCTCCTGCTCAAGGTAACCTGGAAAAGAGCAGAAAGGCTCTGCTCCCTGGGGTTGGAAGGGCGGCCTGCCAGAGGGGTGGCCTGCCAGAGCAAAATAACTTCAGCCTCCTGGAGGCAGGCCCAGGGCACTGGGGGCCCACAGCTCACAGCAGGGGGGGAGTTTCCTGACCTATACCCTGGGGAAAACAAGGCACAAATTGGGGGAACAGTGGGGGTACCTCTGCCAGAGCAAGTGCATGGAGCCCAGCCCTCAGGGCACACAGTGAGCTGCTTGGCCACTGCATTCCAGATCCAGGAAACAGAAGCAGGTGGAACTGGTAAGCAGGAGCCCCCAGGGCATGAGCCCATTGAACCTAGGGAGAGGAGTGGAGAGAGAGACTGCAGAGCTCTGTCCTCTGCCCCTGGAACAGGACTCTGGGGCTCTGACCACATTCAGATCCTGATCACAGTCCAGCCCCCCACATAGAACAGCAGGGCCCCCCCCCACCTCAGTCCCATGGCAGAGGGGGGCGCATGTGGTCATTCACAGATCAGGAGGGAGGACAGAGCGTCACACACTGAGACCCTTGTGGGAGTGTCCCAAAAGCTCAGGAAGCACCCCCAAAACAGGATTAGACTGGGAACATGAGCAAGCAGAGAAACAAGAGAAACATTATTGAGAAATACATTATCTATGAACCCAAGAAGAATCAATATACTCAGTCTGAAGATGAGGAAGCACAAGCTCCTGCATCTAAAGACTCCAAGAAAAATAGAAATTGGGCTCAGGCTATGACAGAGCTCAAAAAAGACTGAAAATCAAATTAGGGAGTTAGAAGAAAAACTGGGAAAAGAAAGGAGAGAGATGCAGGAAAAACATGAAAATGAAGTCAGCAGCCTAGTCAAGGAAATCCAAAAATATGCTGAAGAAAATAGCATGCTAAGAACCAGCTTAGGTCAAATGGATAAAACAGTTCAAAAGGTTATTGAGGAGATGAATGCTTTAAAAAGCAAAATTGGCCAGATGGAAAAAGAGATAAGAAAACTCTCTGAGGAGAACAAATCCTTCAGACAAAGAATAGAATTCAGGGAGATTGATGAATTTACCAGAAATCAGGAATCAATACTTCAAAACCAAAAAAATTAAAAATTAGAAGAAAATGTGAAATATCTCATTGAAAAAACAACTGATATGGAAAACAGACTTAGGAAAGATAATTTAAAAATTGGAATACCTGAAAGTCATGATCAGGAAAAGAGCCTTGACATCATTTTCAAAGAATTACTACAGGAAAATTGCCCTGATATTCTAGAAGCAGAGGGTAAAATAGAAATGGAGAGAATCCACCGATCCCCCCCGAGAAAGAGATCCCAAAAAACCAACCCCTAGGAATATTATAACCAAGTTCCAGAACTCCCAAGTCAAAGAGAAAATATTACAAGCAGCCAGAAGGACACAGTTCAAATATCGTGGAGCTGCAGTCAGTATCACACAGGACTTAGCAGCAGCTACATTGGAGGCTCATAGGGCTTGGAATATAATATACCAGAAGGCAAAAGAGCTTAGAATGCAACCGAGAATCAACTACCCAGCAAAAATGAATGTCCTCTTCCAGGAAAAAATATGGACTTTCAATGAACCAGGGGATTTTCAAATGTTCCTGTTGGAATGGCCAGAGCTGAACAGAAGGTTTGATCTTCAGATACAGGACTCAGGTGAAGCATAGAGATTGGAGGAGAAGGAGAAAATATAAGGGACTTAATGATGATGAACTGCATGTATTCCTGCATAGAAAAATGACATTGATAATACTCATATGAACATTCTCAATTAATAGAGCAGGTAGAGGGAGCTTTTATAGTTGAAGCACAGGAGAAAGCTGAATTCGAAGATAAAATATGGAGTAAAAAAATGGAGTCAATAGAAAAAAGGGAAATGTAATGGGAGAAAGAAAAAAGGAGAGGGGGAATAGGCCAAGATATTTCATATAATAAGATTTTTCTTTATTACAATGAGCTACTGCAATGATATGGAAGGGGGGGAAGGCAAGAGGGAATGAGGGAATCTTTGCTCTCATCAGAGGTGGCTAGGAGAGGAAACAACATATATACTCAGTGGGGTATAGACATCTGGAGTAAGAAGGAGGCGGGGCAGGCACAGGGTGGGATGTGAGTGATGGAAGAGAGGATGGACCACGGGGGGAGAGTGGTCAGATATAACACATTTTCTTTTTTACTTCTTGCAACTGGCTGGGATCGGATGGCCTGTCTGGGACCATAGGGCCAGGTGGATGCTGGGCTCAAGGGGTGGTATGGGGGCTCAGGGCCTCTTGGCCCCAGGGCCAGGGATCTGTCTGCTGTGCCACTCAACTATGCTACAGCAGAGTTAGAGTGAAAGGAGAGAGAAAATATAGTACATGGTAGTGGAGAAATATGAAAAGAGGGAGTTGTAATCAGCAATGGCAATGTTGGAAAAATATGGAAGTAACTTTTGCCATGGACTTATAAAGAATGTGACCCACCTGTGACAGAATTGTTGGTGTTGGAAAAAAAGACTCAAGCACATTTATTATTATTATTATTATTATTATTATTATTATTATTATTTCTGGGGGTTTACAGGGCAAATGGGGCTGGGTGGCCCACCTGGGGCCGCATAGCAGGGTGATTGTTGGGTGTCTGAGGCCAGATTTGGACCCAGGTGCTCCTGGCTCAAGGGCCAATGCTCTGTCCACCACCTACCCACCCCTACTATTATTACTATTTTATTTTATTTTGGGTCTTTTTTTCTTCTTTTTCTTCTTTTGTTTTTTGCAGGGCAGTGGGATTAGGGTGGCTTTCATGTCACACGGCTAGGTGATTGTTAGGTATACGGGGCTGGATGTGGGCTTGGGTGCTCATGACTCCAGGGCTGGTGCTCTGTCCACTGTGCCACCTGGCCATACCTACAATTATTACTATAATTTTTTAAATTTTAATTTTTTTCTCTCCCCTTTACTTTATTGCTCAAGTGAGTCTAGATTTTTTTGGGGGGAGGGAGTATTTTGTTTACTCTTAAACAAGAATATTTTATTAATGTATAAAAAACCATTTGTAGAAAATGAGAATAAATAAATATTAAATATTTAAAAAAAAGAAATTGATTGTTGATTTCTTTCAAAAGAGGCCTACCATATAGAAGGAAAATTATCACCCCAGGAATCAAGTTTTCTGGAACATAGGACTGGGATACTCTCTTCTAGATAATGTTTAACTTAATTCTATTTTAAACTGGTTGATAGTATTTGACTTTTTACCAGGAAACTGCTCTCCAACTTAGGGTCAACAACTCTGTGCACTTCCCTATTTAATTTCTTGTAACTAAATAATAGTTGATCATCATTGAATTATATACAGAACCCTTTCTGGGATACCTCCCCCAATTTGCAGGTGTCATTAGCTACCAAGAGAGTTACTTCTATTAACAAGTTCTATTGAGATAACTTGTAGGTACCAATTTCTCATATTAGAGTTCATTAGCTCTCACCAGCATATTTTCTGGTAAAAATCAGCCTCTGGGGAAAGGTATTTACTAAGATGGCAAAGAAAAATAGCAGCAAAATCTTTCCACCACATAAAGCCATAGCACACTTTCCCCAAAATACACTTGATACACATGGAAAGGATGAACACATTCTTCTGATATAAAGACATGTAGAGAAAAAGTGGTCAAAGCAATTAAACACTTTTGGTATTGCAGTGTCTTAATAATTAAATAAAACAGCTTTTCTGGGAGAGCTATTCATCTGGGTCCTCAGTATCTACTCTTCTCTAGGGATCAAATCACAATCGACAGAATTAGGATCTTTCTTAAGTCCATAATTGGCATTGTTCTGTACTACCAGGGATTCCATTCTTTGAAGATGCTTAATATTTCAAGGATTCACCTTTCTGTATTTCTATTTCACAAGAGTAAATCATTTTAGTGTGCCTCAAACTTTTTTGAACCAATGCACTCTCTAACTTCTAGACTTTATCTCTCTCAATGGATAAATTACTAGTCTTGATATCATAGTGCAAACATTGTAGAGAGAAACTCCTTCCTCTTTTCCTACAGGGCTATCTTCCACAAATTATCCCTAAGTTTGCACTCCTTCAAATTCCCAGATTTTTGTCAGAGATTCACTATTTTAAGCACTGTAAAGTAGTATTATGATATTACTCCCTCTAATTTCATCAGAGAAAAAGATCCTTACCTCATAAAGGGAGAACAGGGTGTGGGCTTAATTTTACATTTGGTTTAGCATCTTACTATAATATCAAAAACTTCATCATCTTTGATTAATACTTTTTTGTTGAGGTGGAAGGTGATGAAGATCACTTATAAATTCCCCTTCTTGGGAGCGGCTAGGTGGAGCAGTGGATAAAGCACCCGCCCTGGAGTCAGAAGTACCTGGGTTCAAATCCAGTCTCAGACACTTAATAATTACCTAACTGTGTGGCTTTGGGCAAGCCACTTAACCCCATTTGCCTTGCAAAAACCTAAAATAAAAAATAAAAAATAAATTCCCCTTCTATTTCATAGAGTATTTACATAGGGTTCCGGAATTTGGAGTGCTTCAGTTTCTCAATTCCAAGACTTTATTTCTCTGCCATCTAAATGAAAGGGACAGGCACTAGAACAAAATCAAGGTGGAAGAAAGAAAATTATCCTCCTCCTGTCCAACTACATCCCTGCCTTTATTGTGTGTCTAGAAGAAGTTATCCTTCTTACCCTATTAAATCTAAATATAAGAGCCTAGATTTCAAGATGCAAATAATCTAGACCCAACCTATCTTTGCTATCTCATTCAACTTGAGAAGATTAAGTGATGCAGAGAAAAGAAAGTCATCACTCTTTCATTTTTCTACTATAATAACAAATCTAAAAGTGGTCAGTGAGAATGAGTTTGAAATACTTAAAATATTATTCCCCTGATAAGCATTATCTGGATCTCAAATCCTAGATTATTCTTGAGGGCTTCTATAACTATGCGAAGTCCTGAAATATAGATAGAACAGCTCCCTGGAACCATCCCTGGAGTTTCTAGGAGGAAGTCAGATGCATACAACCACTGCTCTGACTCCCCTAGGAAGCATGTGACCAACAAAATTGGGGTTAGGGTGAGTATGAGTCCTTGTCAGACCTAGACCAACAGTTAGGAACTGGTCAGTGTTTTTGTTTTTAGTCTCTGAGGCCAGTGGGATCTCTGAAGTGAACTGCAGCTTGGCATTGTGGTTACTGCCTGTCACTTATCATTAAGGCTTGTGGTTTCGGTATTTATTTGATTCCAACTTTAGGGCTTCAAATAAAAGACAGCCAAGTGGCCTGTGTTGATGCCAGCACATCTAACTTAACAAGCTGTTGTGCATGGTTTAAGGGGTAAAATTTGGCATATGAAATCCCCTGGAGCAAGGCTAGTTAGCAGGGAAAAAACTGGGGAAAAGAAATAATTTATTCTACACATCGTGTCATTCATCCATCTGACATGTTTTTCTTTCCAAATATCATCTTCATTATTTTTTATTTTAATGAAGTGGTGATCTTCAATTCAAGCACCCTGTCTCTGATCATAATGTATGTTCTTACTTTAAATGAAAATTTGCTCTTGTCACATAGGAATCCAGTGTTATTAGACTCTATTGCAATAATTTATTAATAGCAAGGCCATTAAACGATGACACACTGGGCATAGAAATCTTATTCTATATGAAGGAAATAATTTCATATCAAGCTCTTGAGTTCTTTTTTAAATTATTCGGAAGCGTTAATAACTATTTTAGAGGATTTGTCATAGGAAAGTACAGGCTAAACATCTGAAACTACAAAATGGCACCTCCGTAAAAAAAAGTCTTCCTTTACTTATTAGGTTCAATTTTTCTTCCAGTCCAATCACATACTAAATGCCCCTATTAAAAAATACATGAGGACCTCACAGAAATGGGGGGGGGGAAGCAGGTTAATAAGGGAGAGTGAGATTTATCCCTGTCCACTGAATTATGTAGAACAGTCCTTTAAATTCCTTCTCAGTGCTTAACACTTCCACAGTCTTTTAACAGTTCTGAAGAAGGCCAACAAGGAACTTTATAAGACTTTTATATAAGCCCAATCACAGGAATAACCCCATCCAAGAAATACAACTTCTGTTGTCAGTTCTAAGTATAGTCTATTGGAAACATTGTTGAAATAATAACAACTTAAATTTACAAATGGACAGTGAAAGAGCTGATTAAAGAAGATAATGTCTTTGGATCACCCATTGAGTAACAGATTTCCCATGATTTTCTGATGGAACTTTGCTTCATCTACAAAGCATCTCAAAACTCTTTGACATTATCTCTATTTCTCCTCCCCCCCCCAAACCCTAAAAATTTGTAGGTTTTTCTGAACAGGATCAACCCCTCCATTTGTGCCTATGATTCCATTCTTTCTATCTTTTCCAGGAGATTCAATCACTCCTTAACACTGTGCAGTCTGAACTTTGACTTATCCTTTGACTACTTAAGCTCTCTCCAAAGTTTCCAAATATAATTCTCTCCAAAGACCCTTAATTGCCAAATGTCAAATTCAAATCTAAATGTTTTTAACCTATATGTTACATTTAGCATTGTTGCTCTTTTTTTTAAGGTTTTTGCAAGGCAATGGGGTTAAGTGGCTTGCCCAAGGCCACACAGCTAGGTAATTATTAAGTGTCTGAGGCCGGATTTGAACTCAGGGACTCCTGATTCCAGGGCCGGTGCTCTATCCACTGCACCACCTAACTGCCCCTAGCATTGTTGATCTTCTAGATACTCTTTTCCCTATGCAATTTCTATGTGCCCCAAATTTTGCTCCTCTGTCTTTCCACTCCTTCATCTACTTTGCTGAATCATCATTCATATATTTTCTATCCATGGGTTCTACCCAAGGGTCTGTCCTACATCCTCTACCCTTCTCTCTATATAAAATCTCATTAGCTCTCATGGAAATGATTATCATTTCTATATTGATGACCCCCTAGACCTATAAAACCAACTCTTGTATTTCTACTAATTGAACATTGGACATTTCAAAAGTTGTCATGGAAACTCAGCATAGCAAAACAGTATCTTTTCCTAAAAACCCATCAGTCTTCCAAACTCTTATATCTATGAAAGGTATTACCATTCTTCAATAATCTCAAGTGTGTGACTTTAGCATTCCCCTTGTCTTTTCAGTTCCCCTCATCCAACATACCCAGTGAGTTGACAGATCTTTCCATTTCATTCATATATTACTCACATTTGTACTTCTCTCAACTCATAAAGCTATTATCTAACTTAGGGCCCTCATCACCCTCCCTTTCTTGAATATCTCTATAATTTAGGTTATCCTGTATACTGCTGTCAAAGGGATTTTCTTCAAGCACTTAACCAACCATATATCTCCCCTGCTCAAAAACTCCAGTGGCTTCCTATTGCCTATAAATCAAATGTAAACTTCTCTGTTTTTTTAAATTCCACACATCTCCTTTCTAGCCTCATTGGTCTTACTTTCCCTCACATCCACTCAAGTCAAACTGGCCTTCTTTCAGTATCTCTATAACGTTCTTTCTACAATGTCTATATTTGTTTTGTCTATCCTCCATGTGTGGAATGTATTCTTTTTACCCCTGCTTCATAGAATGTCTCTCCTTTTCATGATACAATTTAAGTGCTAACTTCTATGAGTTGTTTTTTCCTCAACCCCTGTTACATCCCCCCCCAAACTATCCAACATTTAATTAGTCTGGATACTTTCTGTGTCTATATCTTTGCCTTTTTGTCTGTTTCTCTCCAAAAACATGTGCATGTATAAGTGAGTCTAGAGCTATATCTCTATCTCTGTTTATCTATCTATTTGTCTATCTGTCTGTCTATCTATTTATCTGTATATGTAAAATAGATTATGTGATTTTTCCAGGCTCTATAAAGTGCCTGAGTCAAGACTAGAACCCAGGTATTTTGATGCCAAATCCAACGCTCTTTCTACCATACCATATGGTCATAACTGGCTTCTTTCCTACATCCTAACATCATTGCTCAGCCAAAGTAACAAATGGCTGATTAGATTATAAACACCTACACTAAAATCAGGGATTTAATTGTGTTTTTAAAAAAAAATCTGGCTTTGTATGCCTTGGATAAGAAAGATCTTCGAGTTAATTGGTCAAGCACAGAAAACCTTAAAATTAGGATGTATTATTTACTTAGCTCAGAAATTGTTGACCTGCATTGGTGGAGAGATTATACACATACCAGTAGGAACCTAAACCAATGGTTGCCTTGTGCATTTGAACTGTTAATAATATGTTTAGAAATTATGATTATGAACAAATCTTAGGGTGTATTTGGCAACAGGAATGCAACCCAGTTACCTAATCTAAGAGAAATCAGAAACAGAGAAGTAATGTCTAGTATTGCTGTAACAACACACCCATTTTAACTTATTTCCAATACTAAAGTATCATTTCCAATACGAAAGTCATTTAATTCCCATGAACATGAGCCATCTAGAAATATGTTTCACTCCTTCCTATCACTCTTTTTTCTCTTCTCCTCTCTCTCTCTCTCCCTCCCTCCCACTATTTCTCTTCATCTCCTCCCCCCTTTCCTCACAGAAATTCTAACCAAGAAAATAAATGGTGGAAATTAAAATATAGATATAATTTTTCTTGTAATGTTCAGCGTGAAGTACTTTTCTTCTCTTTCAGAGTTGTTTGGAGAGAAGTAATTATTTGTAAATCTTAAATGTTTAAGAAATGTTGTTTTCTTATTACTACTTATCATCATCATCATCATCACCGTCATCATCTGAATTTAGAGTCATAGAAGCTATTCCTTGGCTCTTAGCTAGTCTGGAAGAAAAGTATTCCAATTTGATTCTGAAGGCAACATGGATATAGGTCTAAATTTGACAAGAATGAGTCTCTCTTTCTTTTATGGTATTCAAGTAATTCAAGTTGGTTTAATCTTATTATTTTTCCATTAATATTATCTCTGCTGTTATTTCAACTTAGTTAGTTGTCCCATCCAATAACAATTATCAAACAGCATACATGAAAAACGAGATATTTCAAGAGCTCTGCTGTTTCTATCCTACCTACTAATATGCAAGGCAGCAACGCCACTCAACTTGAAAAATCAGCACTGAAGTAAGTGCCCCCAGAAGTTCATTTTATAAGACATGGATCAATCTTTCTAAAGCAAGACACATACCTTTAGAAAAGACCAACATTATGGGAAGGTTCTAGATGAGTATATTTCAATGGGAAATAACACTGAGAAAATTCAAGAGGGGAGGCACTGTTTATGGCTGTGAATATCTAAATAGGCAATAGCTTATTTTGAAAAGCTATTCACAAAACAATTTAGTTTATCAGACTGATTTTTTAATAGGGTCTACCACTATGCATCCCCTCTGGCAACTAGACTGAGTAATGGAGGATCAGCTATGTGGTTCTAGGTCAGATTTGCCTGTCATTATAATTATCAGATGTCCTTTTTGAGTCAGTCACTAAGAACAGCATAGAATCCAATCAATAATATATACCTGGAGGAAATATTAAAATTATACATAGTCTATTATAATAACCCAAATAGAGTTTATTATAATAACTCAAATATTCAACAGGAGTTACTGACTAAATTTTTCAGAGGATCAGGAGACAGAGCTACAAAAGATCAACAAAAAGGGAAGTAGAAAAGAAATAGATGATAAAGACTGTTTTGAAACATTTCTTAGACTAGGTCATTTACTCCTAAAGTTAATTCATAAAACTTTCTGATCCAGGTATGAGTAGAAAATTTAAAATTGACATACAGTTTCAGAGTTGGACAGGAATTTATAAAAGGAAGCTATTCAGTTTAGCCTAACATTGTCAGTGTTATTGAAATACTTTTATTAATTATTTTTTTCTAAAGCTCACTCTCTAGTATTTCAGAAAACAGATTTACATGTTTTTACATAATGAAAACATATAGCTACATGGGCACTTTAAAAAAAAATAATACATGTATTAGTAAAATAAAATACAAAATATCTGTAGAGGATATCACTGTTAATAGCACATGAAAATATCCGAAGTAAAAGATGCACGTGTTATAGGTAATTGAGGGATAAGAAAAAAAAGACAAAAAATAAGCAAAATGTGTGTGGGGGGAGAAAAGTAGTCATATTTTAAATATGAAGCAAAAAAAAAGGACAGGTTGCTGAGTTCTTTGCAAGACTGTCAGAAAAAATGTATAAATTTTCAAAATCTGTATTTATATTTTATCTTTATGTTTTTAATTAACAGAGCATTCAACTTAATGTCATCTTCAGTTACCTGGCTTCTTCAACTATTTTGTCTCTTCCTAATATGTTCCTCATTACTGTACATCTTTTTTCAAAATATACACATAAAAGATAATGTCAATGGACTAGAACGCTGTCATAGGATAATAGTCCCTGTTACTAGATAAATGCCAAGGTAAAGCTAGACATTTATTGAAAGCAAATGTTGAGGCAAATTGAGAACATTGATTGTGAAAAAATGTTCTAGTATGATGCCTTCATTTCTGTTATACCAAATGATGCATGTTGATGTAATCATTTTCTCTAATGGATCTTGGTACAGTAGAGTGAAAGGTATAACTACATATAGCTAGATTGGTGGAGAAAACAAAACTTATTATGTGATTTAGCCAATCAGAAAGTTGCTCTCCTAAAAGCTCCCATCTTACTTCCTTATTTTATGTAGGTAATATAATTCTTAACTAACAGAAATCATAGTAATATACAAGGTTCAGTTGTCAGAATATTTGATGAGGAATATGGTGATTCATGGTTTTTTTCCTTAAAGAGATTCTAAAATCTACCAACACTACATCTTAGATAGTATGCATCATTAACCAAGTGAGATTGCTAAAATTCCAATTTGCATTCATACATATAACTTTGTATACTTATCAGTGTCTCTTTATTTGTGAGTCCTGGTCTAGAAGATATGATGGTACTCGCTTTTAAAATTCTGGCTCAAAGAATATGAATATTATCTTTTGATAACATGTTCCAAATATTCAAAATGATGACATTTCATTGAACAGTCCTGTGCCAGAGGACTATTACATCCTGAATGCTAACCCATCCAGACAATCTCCATCAAATCAGGAGGGAGCATTAAAATAATACCCTTTCTTGAAATGGAACAGAAGTATGTGAGTCACTAAGACAATCTTTCAACAGATTAGAACTGTTGCCAAAAAAGAATGTTAGTCAAGTCACTAGGGGTTTTTTCCTACTTTAAAAAAGGTTCCATGACTATATTAATTATCTACTCTCTTTCAGTGTCCCTAGATATGTGAATAAACTTTGAAGCTTTTATATTTCATGGTGAAAGCAGCTTCTTATAAAATTTAGAGTTTTGAACAGTGAAAAAACTGAAAAAGAAAAAAAGTTATCTTATTGAGAGGTCTAATCTGTAGCCAGAGAGTGCACTATTTTGTCTTACTGAAAATTTTCAAGTATAAGTTCTTAAAAGCAGTTCAATTTTAGGACTCAGGAAGGGCAGCAATGGTGTAAACTATGAAGAAGAGGTATTGTTTTCAATTTTTTTAAAAAAAAATCTTTATTTCTTTCATCTGCAAATCAGGACCAATAGGAATTATTTCATCTAATCTTAATTTAAAACAATATAACTCTAAAAAGAACCATCTATACTGTTCTCTTAAATGTTTGATAGATGTATGTATATGTTAGATAATAAAAATGAGTTTCAGTTTTTTTCAACCAAAATAGAAAATTCCAAAGTAAAAAAAGCCAAAATCATTTAAATGGTGCTAAATACCAATTTTAGTAGCTTTCTCTCCCCTTAGCCTATTAGATACCAAATCACTGAAGAGTTTATATTAAAAAAAAAACTTCTAAAGAGATGAAAAAGAATCTTGCACTTTGTTTAGCACCTTTCTTAGTGTGGAAACAAAAGAGGCTTATCAAATGCCTCTATTTTGAGGCAGAGAGTATTTTCTTGACCATTATAAAATATAATTTAGTTTGTTATTACTATTTGGAAAAGTTGATTGACCAATGTCATAATGAACCTTAATGCAAAAAAGTTAAAACAGCATATGATAAAGATTATAAAATATGATCAGTTTATATTTCACTATCAGGAATGTAGGGATGGTTTAATATTAGAAAAAACATAATTTTATTTAATTATATTAAAAGAAAAATAGATACAAATTATATGATTACTAGAATAAATGCAGAAGAAACTTTTGTTAAATTAAATAATTTCTATTTAAGGAAAAATAACAATGTGCTAAATAGTAAATATCAAAAACTAAGAATTATCACTATGAACAACAGAGACACACTAAGAATCCTTTCCAATTTAATGAAAATGTAATAATGAAAAAAAGATTTCCATTGTTACCATTTTCTTTGACAGAGTTCTAGAAGTTCTGACTAACAATATGACAAGAAAAAGAAATTGAGAAAATGAGTATAGATAAAAAGAAGCAACGTTTTTACGTTTTTTTAAAGAATCAATTGAAGATTAATTGACACAATAGAATCGGCAAATTTGCTGGATATAAAACAAATCCATATGGATCATCAGCAGTTCTATGTAAAATGAATAAAACCCAGAAATTCCATTTGAAATAACTTCCAATGTAAAAAATACTGGAAAGCCCACCTACTAAGAGACACACAAGAATTGTACAAGTAAAACTATAAACCTCAGTTTACAATAATAAAGCCTCCCTCAAATTGGAAAAATATCATTGATGGGTGAAATGACTCAATATAATAAAAGGGACAATACACCTAATTAATTTATAAAATGCCATGCCAATCAAACTACCAAAAGTTTTACTTTATAGAACTACAAAAAAAGTGAAAATAAAAGAAGAATGTATCTAATAAAGAAGGCAACATATCTAATATTAAATAAATGAAATGATTCAACTACTTAGATAAAGACTCACTATTTGAAAAAAATTGTTGAGAAAATCGAAGAAATTAGATTAGTGCAACATCTCATATCTTATATTAAGATAAGCTATAAATGAATGCATTACCTAAATGTAAAAGGTCTTATCATAAACAAATAAAATTATCAGTTCTATGGATAAAAGTCTATGACCAAACAAGGAAAAGAGATTTTGTAATTTTGTAGTTTTGTAAAATTTTGTGATTTTGTAAAATAAAGCTTTTTTTTCCACAAAATCCAGTCATGTTAAAATTAAAAGAGAAATTATTTAACTGGTGAAAAGCTATTCAGTCAGTTTTTTTCTGATAAAGAACTCATTTCTAATACATAAAAAATTTAAATTTTAAGAGTAAAAAAATCATTGCCTAACTGATCAATGATCTAATGATACAAACAGGTAGCCCTCAATGGAAGAAATCCATGCTATCTATAGACATATGGAAAAAATCCTCCAATTCACTACTAATTAAAAATGCAAATTAAATCAATTTTGAGATTATACCTTTTTTAATTTTTTTTTTTTTTTTGGTTTTTGTAAGGCAATGGGGTTAAGTAGCTTGCCCAAGGTCATATAGCTATTAAGTGTCTGAGGTTGGATTTAAACTCAGGTACTTCTGACTCCAGGGCCAATGCTCTATCCACTATATCACCTTGCTGCCCTGATGTTATACCTCTTACTCAGATTCACAAATCAAAAAAAGAAAGAAAGAAAGAAAAATGACAGAGCTTGGAAGTATTGTGAGAAAATGTGAACATTGATATGTTGTTGATGGACCTATAGATGGATATTTCTGGAAACTACTTTGGAATCATATACAAAAAGTTACTTTAACAGTGCATGCCCCCCAAAATTCAGCAGTATGACTTCTAAACTTATCCCCCCCAAAATCAAAGAAATAAGGAAACATCCTTTATGTACAAAAACATTTATAGCAACTCTTTTTTTTGTGTGTTGACCAAAAATCCCCACAATAATAACTAAATAAAACTACCCTAGAAAATAAAAAAGATGCTCATAAATGGAGGCATGTTGATAAGTTGCAATATATAAATGGAATAAAAAGATTATGTTTTGATAATTGAGGAAATAGATGATTTCAAAGTGACATGGAAGGAAACTAGCAAAACCAGAGTAATTAGTGCTACAACAACAATATAATAATGAACTATTTTGAGAACTTTTATGAGCTGATGAAGAATGAAGTGAGCAAAACTAGGATAATAACTCCTATAATAAGAATACTATATGAGTCATAATCAATACAATGACTATCCATGATGGCAAAGGAACAGAGATGAAACATATTATCTACTTTGACAAAGGAAAAACCAATTTAAGGTGTTTTTCTTTTCTTTTTTCTATTTTTGGGTGAGAAGACAGAGTCTACATGTTACAAGGGTGCTTAGATAAAGTGTAATAAGTTCAGACAATCACTAGGATGTTTGAATTGAATTTCAATAATAAATAATCTGTATATTTGGAAATAATAACTAGACAGATGTGTTAATTGTTCTATTATATTATTGCATTGGCTTGATTGGAAAGTTAGATCAAAATCAGTACTCTTCCTCTATCATTCATATTTGTTATTCCTTTTAGACATGCCATTCAACCAATGTCTTTGAAAAACAGGAAGGGGGGCAGCTAGGTGGCACAGTGGAAAGAGCACAAGCCCTGGAATCAGGAGGACCTGAGTTCAAATCTGGCTTCAGACACTTAATAATTGCCTAGCTGTGTGACCTTGGGCAAGTCACTTTACCCCATTGCCTTGCAAAAAAAAATAGTAAGGAAGTTAATTCACAAAATGTCCCATGAATACCAGGATAATTGCATGTATACAACATGGAAAGTGCCATCTCATGGAAAGTAAAAATATAGGAAGGGTTTAATTTTGCTGCTGAGGTGCACTTGTGTTGTTTTCCCATGAAAATATAAAGAAATTCAATAGAGCAGGATCCTTCATGTTTGGGAATAAAAAGAACCTCTGTTTACATAAGCAAACCATGTTATTAAGCTCACTACTTATTATTTCATTGTGTGGGATAAGATGTGACCTAAAATAAATGAAAAATCAGCTAATAAAATGAGAATTTTTAAAAATCTTGCACCACTTTCCTTATAATTATTCTTCTTGTTTGTTTGAGCAAATGGACTCTGTGGAAGAAACTGCCAAATTTTTCCTATAAAGAACTTGTTATCAAGACTGGAAGACGAGAAAGTGGTTAAGTATTTTTATGAATTTATCCTTAAATCCAATTGTTAAAAAGATTTCCAGTTTTCTCCACCAAATATTCAACTACCATTATCTTTCTTCCAAATATCCATTTAAAAAATTTTTTTGAAAGATTTTATTTATTTTGAATTTTACAAATTTTCCCCTAATCTTGCTTCTCCCCACCCCCCTCAGAAGGTAGTTTGTTAGTCTTTACAGTGTTTCCATAGTATGTACTGATCTAAGTTGAATGTGATAAGAGAGAAATCATATCCTTAAGGCGGAAACATAAGTATGAGATATAGCAGAATTACATAAGATAACTTTTTTTTTTAATTAAAGGTCTTTGGTCTTTGTTCAAACTCCGCAATTCTTTCTTAGGATACAGATGGCATTCTCTATCGCAGATATCCCATAATTGTGCCTGATTGTTGCCCTGTTGGTATGAGCAAGTCCATTAAGGTTAATCATCACTCCCATGTTGCTGGTAAGGTGTACAGTGTTCTTCTGGTTCTGCTCATCTCACTCAGCATCAGTTCATGCAAATCCTTCCAAGCTTCCCTGAATTCCCATCCCTCCTGGTTTCTAATAGAACAATAGTGTTCCATCACATACACATACCACAGTTTATTAAGCTATTCCCCAATTGATGGACATTCACTCAATTTCCAATTCTTTGCCACCACAAACAGAGCTGCCATGAATATTCCAAATATCTATTAAAAAGGTTACAGCACCCCAAATTCACTAAGGACCAGTACTTTTTCACGTTTCTTTTAGAGTAGGGTAGTCAGTAGAAGCTAATGGACTATGAACCCCACTAACTTAGTAGCTATGCTCTAGAAAGTAATTATACAGGAATAATCAAGGACATAAACCATCAAAGGAAATTCTTAATTGGGTAAAAATCAACAAAACACTAAACATTAGTCATTGGCCTATTAAAGATATTGAAAGGTTAAAAAAAAACCTTTTCAAAAAGGTCATAATCTGATGGTACAACATGTAAATAATTAGATATAGAGAAGACATGTACAAAGTAGATGGAAAGTAATCTCAAAGGCAAAACCAGCATTGACAACTGGGAGAAAGAAGCAAAGGTGTTATAGGATAGGATAGAAGACAGGATTTGAACTGAGCCTTGAAGGGAAACTAAGAGGTGTGGGTGAGAATGAGAAGAAATGACAAAGAGACATTAGAAGAAATGATAGATATGAAGAACAAGTAGGTCAGAGTATGTGGATCATAGCATATAGGGAGGGAAGTAACATTTAAGGAAACTAGAATGGTGGAAAGAGACAAATTTATATCAAAATTATCTATATAGAATGATAATAGACTCCTAAGGTTATAAAAAATATGACACAATCATTTCTGGAAAATGGATGGAATTGGTAATTCCTCCTAACCCAAAGGGTCCTCTATTGAAATATGGCCATAGAAACATGCTAACTCTTTAGCAGACTAGAGAGTAAAGCACTAATATCATTTCTCTGCCTCCTAGCAAAGATCACCTTCTGTCTGTCTTACTGTCTACTACTTACAGAGAAGATGAGGAATTGAAATGTTTCATAGTATTACAACCTCCAGAAAAGAAAGCAAGGCATAACAGATAGTTGTCTACTCTAGACAACTAAAGGATCAAGATCTGGAGTAAAAAAGACCTATTTCAAATCCAACACTCAGACACTAGTAATAATTCTGTGATCAAGGATTAAGTCACTTAACTTGACTGGCTCAGTTTTCTTATCTGTAAAATGCAGATAATAATAAAAATTATCTCACAGGGGGTTTTAAGGATAAAATGTCATATTATTTGCAAATATGAAGTGCTGTATTATGCTAGGTATCATTATTATTATTATTATTATTATAGTTCTATCTAGAGGATAGAATGAAGACAGAATAAAATCAAGTAATATCCTTGTCCTCCATATATCAAGGGAAAGAGATTGAAGAAAGACTACTATATTGGAA
Source organism: Macrotis lagotis (assembly GCF_037893015.1). Classification (NCBI taxonomy): domain Eukaryota; kingdom Metazoa; phylum Chordata; class Mammalia; order Peramelemorphia; family Peramelidae; genus Macrotis; species Macrotis lagotis. The sequence goes on from NC_133661.1 coordinate 219,669,988, forward strand.
ACTATAAAATCTTGACCTCACAGACACCCTAAAATCTCCCCTGACTTGTTTCTCTTTTCCCTCTTAATATTATATCTTCTTATTAATGATCCTTTTAGTCCCCAGACCTTCTTGCCTGAAATACTCATCTTCCTCCCCTCCACCTTTTACATTCTGTTTTCCTTTACAATAACTTCTCCAAAATCTTCAGTGAAGGTATTCCCTCTTTTTTCCCCCAAGTACTCAGTTCTAAATAAAGGGTACCCTGCCCTACTTATTTCAGAAAGCTGTTTTCCATCCTAAAAACTAGATTTATGGAATCTATTGGGGGAATGGTGAGGTACCATTCCACTTACATTACAAACATCTAGGACAGGGTTCTTAACCTTTAATGTGTCATAGATCCTTTTGACAAACTAATGATGACTATGGACTCTCTTGTCATAATGTTTTTAAGGGAAGAAAATACAATACATAGGATTATAAATAAAACCACTTGTATTGAAAAACAATTGTCAAAATAGCTTATAAAACAACAAATGTCCCCACCTTAATTCCTGATCAAGAAAACAACTTAGTATAGTGTCAATTTTGATTTGGGTGTAGCAAATAGCTAAGCAATCAGCCTCCTAACAAAATCATGTAAAGGAAATGCTATAATTGCATAAAGTAGATAATTTTTTCACTTTATGCCAAAGGAAACTGGTGTTCAGACAATCTGAATAATTTGTTTATAGTCACACAGCTACTGTCTGAGTTGAAATTCAAATAAGTGCTCTCATACTACTTCCACATGTCTCGGTACCTGCTAATTTTCTTCACAAATACTTTCAACTATGCATATTTGTTGTTTAGTAGCCTTCAAACTACTTAGCTCTTGAATTACTCATGAAGATTAAAAAAAAAACCTTCCTTATTAATCAAACATCAAGCAATAATGCTTAACAAAAGCCTCCTTTAATTAAATCCTTGTTCCAATTCAATGACCATCTGTACAAAATACATACACTAGCTCAATATACTGACCATCCAATTTCACCTTGTAATCTAGACCTTTCAAAGATTTAATTTTTCCCGAGTGTTGGAGAATTCATTTGCAAAGTAATTTAGAAGATAACAGAAGATTGTGATCATTATTTATTTCCACACAAAGCAACAAAAAACATTTGAGAAGAAATCAGACTTGCAGAGAGATTAGATTAATATTCAGGTAAAGCAGGTCAATCTAAGAGCATCTGTAGCTAAAACTGGAAGGACAACAAATCAATATTAAATGGAACAGATCTCATAGTGTATTTATAGTGACTTATTATCATCAACAACAATAGGTGAAGAGTTAAATTTTTGCACTACCAACTTGGCACATTTTTGTAAGCGAATGTCACTGATACCTATTAAGATGAAGTTGGAAAGATCAATTAGAAGTGAATCAAAACAAACATTAAAATCTGTGGGGAGGAATGATAACTTTAAATGTATTTAAAAACCAATTTTCAAGATTTATCAAAAAAAGAAGATTCCAAAAACAGTGGAAAAGATTTTAGATGGTACATTTTACTTTTTTAAAGTAGTATACAAGAATACATAAGTTACAATTGATTCATAAATGTAACTTACCTGGTCTATTAGACTGTGATTCTCAAAATTTTGTTTTTGGACTAATTTGAACTCTTAAAATTGAAGACTTCAAAGATCTTTTGCTTATGTGAATCTTATTTATTAGAATTTACTATATTGGAAACTATAAAATCTTGACCTCACAGACACCCTAAAAGAGTATAGGCAAACCTATGTGATCCCTGTACCACACTGTGAAAACTGCTACTATAAGATATATAGGAGAATTAATCTATAAATAGAATCTTTAATGAAAATATTGGGACTGGAATGCCTTTCCATTTTTTTAAACAACACACAATATTGCCCTTACAGACAAATGACTGAATAAGAATTATGAGAGATATGGCATCTCAAAGTTTCTACATTTTTTAGTTAGTTAACCAAAAAAGAAGCTCCCAAGCAAAAAATAGTCTTAAACTCCACCCCCACCCCACCCCCCGCAAAGTATAATCTAAACTTATGCTACATAGTTCAACATTTTATGAGTTCAGACTATAGTGGTTCCTGAGTAACAACATCAATTAAGGGAGGAATCAAGGTGATATTACTCACCAGAGGTATTTGCATCTCTTGGAGCATAAGTATTCTAAGTAGGATTCAAATAGAAGGATTCATTATCAATGGCAAGATTCTTCAAATGCTCTTTTTCCCCTTGAGTCATAGAATACTTTTTAATGAAAAAGTATTTTCATAACTGTCTAATGACTTGGAGTATGAACAAAATTTCAGATAACCTAGAGGATGCAATTCAAATTCTTTCTTTATATCCCCAATACTTAGCAGAGCCTCTGGCTTATAGTAGGTATTTCACCAAGGTTTGTTGAAGTTTTCATACAAGGAAGAATAACTACTCTTGGGAAGCAACCTCAGTGATAATTCTGTGGAAAGTTACTTTTACTGTTATTTCCCCTATGGATGATTCACCTGTTCTTGAGTAGGAATGACTCACAGAAAATTAGAGTCAGAAAACACCTTGGATATACTTTATTCTGACTCTCATTCTATGGATGAAAAAATGAGGTCAGCATGATTAATGGACTAACCCAAGGTCACAAAGTATGTTTAGTGTGCAATGAAATTTAAATTTCCAACTAAGTCAAATCTTTAAAGAGCTTAGTATAATTTAAGTTTATGCCAAAAGAAAGAAGAGAGATAAACAACTGACTCATATGAGGATTAGAGCAGCTAGTATTGTCTTTGTGAATATTTCAATTCCTTAAATGCAAAATTTATAACAAAGAACTCTGCAGATGACTAAGCAACAACCATCTTCAAACAGTTCTGTTCTATTAAAAAGAAGTAATAATATCCTGCACCTGAGATAGTCATAATTCTAATGACCATATATATAAGTATGGATTACATATGAATCACTCATCCCCAAGAAAACAATAGCAATCACTAAGACCAGACATGAAAAAGTCAGATGTCTTGAAACACTCAATATTCCTTGATCCTAATGCTGCCTGACTGGAAAAGCAATGTGATTATCTACAGCCTTTTTTTATTTGTCTTTGCAATTCATTTTATTATCTGACTGAGGTCATTGCCTTGTTATCTCCAATTTACAGGTTAAAAACAAACAAACAAACAGAGATCCTAAAGAGAAGAAACTGAATTGCCCAATTGGATCAAACAAATTTACTGATAATAGAGCATCCTTGATGTCTGAGGGAGTCACATAGTCCAGCTCTGCCAGCTAGAATGGCTTTGGAGTCTATTAATTACATAAAAAATGTCGAAACTAGAGATTGCTAAACTCATTTCATTTCCAAACCATTCAAGAAGGAAATGGAAATTGTCATATGGATTTAATTAAAACATGGGAGGGAAAACCATTTATGAAAGGAATAGATGGCTATTTGGGGTTTGTGGAGAAAACCAGGCAAATCTCAACAGGATTTTTTTTTTTCTCTGTAGTGCTATTTGCTCCACGAATCATTTTAAAGTATGTATGAAGGATGCATCTTTTGGCATGATGAATGATGGATAGCAGATTTTAAAAGAAAACTTATCAATGCCCTACTCAGAAAGAATTCTCACTCCCATCAGGTTTCAGCATTTCCATCTATCCATTGCAAAGCTAATCAGTATTACTCCAGTAGGTTGAGAGCACCCCTGTGTGGCCTGTTTGTGTTTTTTTTAATTGAAACAACCCCAAAGAGGTATATTTGTCGGCAATTGTGAAGAGTAAGAAATATGAATGGACAGGGGCAGGGAAATTACTACAAGACAAAAACTTTTATAGATAGAAGACAAACAGAATCTTTATAAATATTGAGGAAAAAGAAAATAAAAAGCAATATTTTAGCAAATTTTAAAATACAAAAACATGCAACCCATTTCCCCAAAGGGATTTTATTTTAATATATTTCACTACTTTTCTTTGACAAATAGTCCTTTCTCTTTAATGTAAATCATCTTTACAGTCTGATTTTCTCTAATATATGAGGAAGTGGGTGATCTATGAGAATGTCCTTGACAACTTCATATAGGGTAGGAAGATTGAATGCACAAGCTAATTAATATATTTCCCATTCAAAATTCCCTCTGTTCCTTAAGTTATGACCCAAATAGGGTCATGATTACCTAACTTAAGTGGTAGGGTGGGATGAAGATCTAGTTCTTAATAGCCTTTCTAGAACAACTTGAATTCGGTTCTTTTAACAGCTACATAAGCTGAAGGACCAGGTAAGATTTATTTTTCTTTATCCAGATATGATAACCTAGGATCCTATCATTTTGGTTAGTTTTTTAAAAATAGTTTGACAACTTCAATATAATTGGTGTCCTTTGTCATCTTGTTTATTTTATCTTATGCATTTAGAAATACTATTCAGAGAAAGAAGTCATTAGCTTCATCAGACTGCTATAGTTGGCATAAGACACAAATAAACCTCTGATGGAAACCTAACCTTAGAATTCCCCTTATAGAAGAAGCTTCAAACAGGCTGGTCCTTGTTCTGTCCCTGCTTTAATGTTGTAACATGGCCCAGAAGCATATTTTAACTTCCTAAGGTTCCTAACTTATAAGAACAGTGTTGTAGACATTCAAAGAATTTAGATCTTTAGGTCTTAATTAGAATATTACTCAACTTCTGATAATGCATTTTACAAAAATAATATAAAAATAAAGGCCTTGAAGTTTGTTTTCTGATTACTGGTGATCTATATCTCCAGCTGCAACATTATATTACAAAATATAAGACTCAGAAAAATATCTTAAGTTTTCAACTACCTATTTCACCTAAACATGGATAGCCTTGTGATCCATTCAGCTCCTCCTACACCCACTATTTTTAAAAAGAAACTATGAATAACTTTAGCATTGTCCAATTGGTCCATCATGAATTGATAAAATATCAAGAATTTCTTTTCTACTAATCCAAAAAAGAACTGTAACTCACTTGATATTTAGAATTCACTGACAGTATTTCTATTACCTCTGGACCTGAATTCAGCACCCAGTTAGCAAGACTACTTAGCCATATACTAAACTATTAGCATATGTCCTCCACAGATTTGACTGAATATTATATGATCTTCCTCATGGACAATCTCCACTGTTTTTCCTCAATCCCATTGATGGTCTCTGGGGCATTAGCTTCAAGGAATTGCTTTTCAATCTCCTTTCTAAGAAGATAATATCTCAGACTTTACTGCCTCTTAACTAAATTACCATAGTATCAAAATTACAAGTCACACTTGTCCTACTTGTCATTGAAGATGATGTTTAATTTGCTCCAGAAATTCCAGGACTGGATTTTCTTTTTTTTTTTTTTTTAAGGTTTTTGCAAGGCAAATGGGGTTAAGTGGCTTGCCCAAGGCCACACAGCTAGGTAATTATTAAGTGTCTGAGACCGGATTTGAACCCAGGTACTCCTGACTCCGGGCCGGTGCTCTATCCACTGCGCCACCTAGCCACCCATGGATTGGATTTTCAATGGGAAGAATCAGCCTTCATTTTGAAAGCTTCAACTTGAACACACACACACACACACACACACACACACACACACACACACAGACACAGACAAACACACAAAACAGCAGCAACAACAACAGCAGCAGCAGCAGCAAAACTGGGCCCAAAGAAGTCCCTGGTTATTTTGTTATTCATTCAAACCAAATTAGTTATTACCCTTCTCCCTTCTTCCCACTCCCCTTTTTCCATCTTCTCTCACACTGGGAAGAGGGTACTTTGAAAGGATTATAGCAAATGACCAATATAAAAAGATAAGAGATTTGGGTATTTATTCAAAAGCTTAAGTCAGCTTTTTTTACACTTTGAAGTGTAAGCCTCTTTTTAAATTGTCTCTAAATACCTAAAGCATTTCTCTAAAAAAGTCTTCAGAGGCAAAGGTCAAACTTGATGACCATAGAATTTAGAGCATTTTGAATCCACTAGAGATGTAGAGAATGCATAGGTTTTTAACTTTGTATTACTACAGCAATTAGAAAACTGATAGGTTATTAAGACTTGAACCAATTCTTAAGAAATATCATTTTATTTAGAAATAATACTCCAGGGGTGGCTAGGTGGCGCAGTGGATAGAGCACCGGCCCCGGAGTCAGGAGTACCTGAGTTCAAATCCGACCTCAGACACTTAATAATTACCTAGCTGTGTGGCCTTGGGCAAGCCACTTAACTCCATTTGCCTTGCAAACCCATAAAAAAATACTATATAGAAATAATACTCCATTCCTATTTTTCTCTTTTTTTTAAAGTTTAGCTTCTACACATGGAAAGAAACTAAATAATTTTAAAAATGTTATTTTTGAGACCTAAAAATCAAAGTCTGAAACAGTCAAATCCTCTACCTTCCATGTAAAAATGGCTCCTGCTTCTCTGGCAATAGATAATAGCTTTAAGATGCAGTAGTGACACATTCACCACCTAATTCCAAAGTTCCCATTTTCTTAGCCAAAGAAACCTCATTCGCTTTCAAGGCCTATCATTTTAATATTCAAATAATATATGATGCCAAAACCACTTTTAGAAAATGATCTTAAAACCATCAGAACTTCAGAGTAACCAAAATCTATTGTGATTACATTTTCTTTTTTATTAACTGTTAGCAAATATTAAATGAAAGAGTCCACCAAGACCCTTAAGATCACAGAACTAGAATGAAGGTATAAATTCAACAAAAGAAAAGAATTGATCCCAGAGTAAATAAAAACTGAGTCTTCTTCATTACTAACTAATGTTAAGTGAAGTGAATGAAATATGACCTTGATGTTTTCTTGCCTTTTTTGGAAAGACTGGCTATTTTAACATGTCATCAGTACC